>NC_080177.1:24282600-24420369 GCF_950295315.1 Erinaceus europaeus
AAATCTTCTATGTGGCTTTGGTTGTGGTTTAAACAAATGGGGAGTTTATTACATTGTGATTATTTAGGTACGGCAAAATAGGCAGTGGGGCAAAGTCACGATGGCTGGGGAGTCATGAGTCTTTTAAGCTAAATTCCTTGAGCATGGCAGTCTGGGGAGGAGAGCAGGCAGGAAAAGAGAGCCGTTTCCAGCAGACTGGCCCTTAAATCACTTTCGACACACCCATAACCTCTTGTGGGTTTGCATAAGTCCATAGTATGCTGTCAGGCTGATGTCAGCCGTATGTTAACTACACCCCAAAGTCCATTATTCATTTCGTGGGCTGTGTTCCCAACACCTTTCTCAGACCACTCTATTCTTAATGTCCTCCCTTGATTCCAACCCTTCCCTCCATCTCTACCTTTAAAGGCAAAGCCTTAGTAAAGTAAGCCTGAAAACTCAGTCAGAAGTGACCCTCATCTTATAAAACAAAAAACTACAACAACAAAAAATAGGGCCTATGACATAGCTCACTTAGTGCGATGCTTTGCCATATGCATAAACCAGGTTCAAGCCCAACCTCTACTGCTTTGAAGGAAGCTTCAGTGCTGTGGTATTTCTCTCTCCTTCTCTCTCTACCTCTTTCTGTCTCAAATAAATAAATTTTCAAAAACTATATTATTATTACTATCATAAAGTAATTAATAATTAAAACAGTAGGGGCCTCATGGTGGCACACGTCACAGTGCATAGGAACCCAGGTTCAATCTCCAGCTCCTACCTGTAGGGAGAAGCTTCATGAGTGGTGAAGCAGTACTACCAGTGTCTCTCTTCTTCTCCCCTTCTCTATCTCCCTCTTCCCTCTGAATTGCTCACTGTCTCTAGCCAATAAATATAAATAAAATAATTAAAACAGGATGGTATTGGCATAAAATGGATCAATGGAACAGAAAGGAGAGAATAGCAATAAGCACATGCATATATGGTTAATTAATCAGCGGTATATGAACCAAGAAGATACAATGGGGGAGAGTATCTTTTATAAATGATACTGGGAAACTGGAGAGCAAAATGTAAAAAAAAAAATGCAACTGGAGCACTATCTTACACTATATATAAAAATCAACTCAAAATGTATTTGAAGACTTGAATACAAGACCTGTTACTATAAAATATACCCTCATGACAACAATCCTATAAATCAACATCCCCTCAACAATAAAGTGATACTGAATTGGAGAAACAAATACCTAGAAGAAAACAGTAAGCAATTTGACACCAGTTTTGATAGATAATGTTTTTTTTAATTTGACATCGAAGGCAATGGGAACAAAAGCAAAATAAGTAAATGGGATGACCATGGACTAAAAAACTTCTTTTTTAAAACTCTTTTTCAAAATTTATTTATTCTTAAATAGAGACAGAGAAATTGAGAGGAGTGGGGGAGATAGAGAGGGAGAGGAAGACAGAAAGACACCTGCACCCCTAATTCACCACCTGTGAAGCTTTTCCCCTACAGGCGAGGACCAGGGCTTGAACCTGGGACCTTGTGCACTGTAATGTGTGCACTTAACCAGGTGTGCCACCGCCTGGCCCCTTGGACTAAACAACTTCTAAGTAGCAAAAGAAGTCATCAATAAAATGAAAAGAAAACCTGCATAATAAGAAAATATCAGGAGGCCAAGTGGTGGCCACGTGCCTAGTTGAGTGCACATGTTATAGTGTGCAAGGACCCAGGCTCGAGCCCCCAGCCCCCATCTTCATGGGAAAAGCTTTGTGAGTAGTGAAGCAGTGTTGCAGATGTTCCTCTCTCAATCTCTCTCTCTCTCTCAGTTTCTGGCTTTCTCTATCCAATAAATAAACAAGGATAATAAAAAAAATTTAAATATAGCAGCAAATCATGTATCTGAAAAGAAGGTAATATCTAAGCTATATAAAATACTCAAACAACTCAGTAGTGGAAAAACACAATCTTACTCCACCAATGTGTCCTGGAGCTCAGCTTCCCCAGAGACACACCTTACTAGGGAAAGAGAGAGGCAGACTGGGAGTATGGACCGACCAGTCAACACCCATGTTCAGCGGGGAAGCAATTACAGAAGCCAGACCCTCTACCTTCTGCAACCCTCAACGACCCTGGGTCCATGCTCCCAGAGGGCTAGAGAATGGGAAGGCTATCATGGGAGAGAGTGGGTTATGGGTATTGGGTGGTGGGAATTGTGTGGAGTTGTACCCCTCCTACCTTATGCTTTTGTTCACTAATCCTTTCTTAAATAAAAAATTTAAAAAACAAAACAAAACAAAAACAAAAACACAATCTTACTAAAAAAAAATGCATGGATTTTCTGAATAGATAATTTTCCAAAGAAGATAGATAGCCAACAGGTATTTGAAGAAGCATCCAACACCATTAACCATCAGGCAACTGAAGATCAAAACTAAAATGAGATATCATCTTATGTCTGTAGTCAGCATGGCTATTATTTTAAAAATGACAAGAAATGGCAAATGTAGGAGAAGATGAGGGGGTAATGAACCCTTTATGCACTGTTGAAGGGAATATAAGTTGGTACCACCACTATGGAAAATAGTGTAAGGTTTCCTCAAAAAAATAAAAAGAATTAAAATAATAATAATAAAAACAAGAACTACCATGTTATCTAGAAATTCCATTTCTGGATTTTTTTATGATAATGAGGTCCCCAATTTGAAATGATTTCTGCATCCTCACGTTTATTGCAACATTATTTGCACTAGTCAAGATATGTGATAAACTTTAGTATCCATCCATAGATGAGTAGATAAAGAAGATTGAGTATATATCATTAAAAGTTGTTGCCCTTTGCAATAGCATGATAAAACTTGAGGGCAATATCCTAAGTGAAATAAGTCAGACAAAGAAAAACAAATATTATATGATCTCACTGACCTGTAAAATCTAAGAATGAAACCAAAACTCAAACATGAAGAGAATAGACTGGGAATTGTCAGAGATATATAGGTTGGGAGTGGGGGGTGGAGGAGTGGATTTAGGGGGCAAACAGCTATAAATTTCCAGTTATAAAATAAAGAAACTATGGGATATAATATATAGCACTACAGTAATATATTCAACTAATAACACTGTATTCCATATTTGACATTTTCTAAGAGAGTAGTTCTTGAAAGTCTTTATCATAAGAGAAATAATTTATAATGATGTGTGGAGAAAACTGTTTATTGTGGTGATCATTTGATAATACATACAAATGTAGAATGACTAAGTTGTATTCCTGAAACCAGTATAAAGTTATACCAACTATATCAATATTTTCACACTTACTAGTGTTCATGGAAAAATCAAATAGCATACAGATGCGTAGAAACTGCAAAGCAGTTCTCTCACCCCTCTGAGCTGCAATTGCCTTTCCCCAAGATGACTACTGAAACACAGTTGCTTGTATCCCACATAGAAATAATTGGTATAAGGCTAGATCCTCTTGGTTTTCCTCTCTGTAACTTGAGCTCTCCAAGGGAAAGTTCTACAGAGATGAGCACAGGGATATGACTGAAAAGAACCACATGTTCAATGACACAAAGAGAAAAATCATGATAGAAAGAAGAAATGTCAGAGATTGACGACATGGAAGAACAAAACATGATGGGTACCCAAGAGAAAATCAATGTATCCTCTCCCCGAGAGACCAGCCCTGCTAAAGCCTTAGGTTCTGGAAGAAATAAGTGCATCTCAGGATGGCATTGTCCTCAACCGCCCCACCCCTTGCCAGTCCTGTCTATCACCCTGGGCTCCATCCCTCTCACTGCTTTGTCTGGGGTTTCTCCTCCTGACCACATTGTTTCAATAACACTCTTCTCAGATTCTCTGTGCCTTCAGTGGTAGGGAGCGTGATGCTAAGAACCCTTACATTTTCCCTCTAGACTCTTTGGGAGGCAGACCAGCCATCTTCCTTGGAAAGAACGTTATGAAGAATAGGAATAGTCAGAAGTTGGGCCCCAACAGCAGGCTCAGACCTATTCAGGCTAATTTAGGGGTCATTGTGTTTAGAAACCATCCAAAAAACTGGGGGGTGGCACACTTGTTTGAGTGCACACATTACAGTGTGCAAGGATCCCGGTTAAAGCCCCTGGTCCACACTTGCAGGGGGGAAACTTCATGAGTGGTGAAGCAGTGCTGCAGGGTCTCTCTCTCTCTCCATCTCTCTCTTTCTCCTCCTTCCCTTTCAATTTCTCTTTGTCTCTATCCAGAATAAATAAAATATTTTTTAAAAGAAGAAAGTCAACCATGCAAATAGGATTACAGGATGAAAAAATAAAGAACACCTAATGCAATATGGATTTCAAATAAATCATGAATGATCTCTTATCATAAGTATTTCCCCACATATTTTATAAAGCATATATATATATATGATAAATTATATACACAGACATATATATAATTTTTTAAAACTAAAAAGAAAACTCTGGCAGTTTATCTGAAATTCAAAAGTAAAGAGGTGTTCTCGATTTTTTATTTGCAAAGCTGGTGATAGTACCCTCAAATATACCCTGCAGCCTGGCTCCCAGAGCTCAGTCAAAGCAAAGATCAGGCTGGTGTTATGCCTTTGATCTAATGGAGCTACTTGAGTCCTTGTGCTGCAGAGAATAAAGAAATCTCTGAGTTGCCTTGATTCATTGTCTGAGAAGCTCAAGGACCAAGTTAAAAGGTCCCTCTCATGGCCCACTCTGAGGGAAAACTACATCTGAGAGGGTGGTGACCAAAGCAGGGGGTGGGGGGGGCACTCTGGAAGCAGTTGTACAAAGGTCTTGAAACAGAAAACTAGGGCCTGGTCATTTGAATTTTCAAGGTGAGTGAGGCCATGTATATAAAAGGAAACTGTTGGTGGTCTTCCTGGAGAGAAGCCAAATCTATAACCCAGATCACTGAATACCCCCATATTTTCCAAGAGTCTGATCCAGGGTAAGGTGAAAAAACTTTTTTCCCTCAACTGCACTATCTTCTCTCTTCCTTTTTCCTTATTGGCCCTGCCTAATTTTTAAATTCAAACCACACTCCCTGAACTCCTTTCTGGAACTGGGGTCTCATGATTTTGTCACCTTCTACCTTGGCTTTGTGTGTTCTTTGTCATGACCCTGTTCCTATGAATTAATAGATCATTCAAGGAGAAAAGTTAGTAAACATGTTCAGGACCTGTGACTTTGTGAAACTTTGAGAACTGGTATTTAGCTAATCCTTTAGTAAGCTCTGAAACCTCTACTAAGGCTGCATGTCACATGGCTCAGGGAGGGAAAATTACTTTTTCCAAATTTTTGCATTCTTTGCTTTTTCTTCTCTTAGAATGTGTTTCAATAGCCACCACAATATTCTACTGCATAGGTGGCAGTGGGTTTGGCACTGCGCTGATGACAAACAACCAGTACATATTCTGGAAGAGGAATGTGTTTTTAAGGAGTTAAACTCCTTAAAATGACCCAAGTTCTGAAGTAACATAAAGTCCTACAAAGCACACCCAACATTGCCTGGGATTTGAACTTATCCCTAAGAACATGTCTGACTTCATTAGTTCACTCAGTACTTGTGCTACAATCACTACATGAAAGGAACTCTTTAAAATGTTGGGGATACGGGCAGATGACCTCACAAATGTGTCCCAGGACCTTACCTCTCCTGAGCCCTACCCAACTAGGGAAAAACAGAAACAAGTTGGGAGCATGGATCAACCTGCCAACTCCCATGTCCAGTGGAGAAGCAATTACAGAAGCCAGAACTCCCACCTTCTGCACCCTAAAAATAATTTTGGTCCATACTCCCAGTGGGGGAGAAGTGGTAGGGGAAGATGACCAAAGAGCTGTGAACTCCATCAGGACCCTGAGAGAGAAGAGGAAACAAGAAAAAACACTTGGAAGTAGTAATAGGTGTAGATATGACTTGGAAAGGATGAGAAGATAGAGCCATGGGGGGAAATGGGCAAATATATACAAATATAGACAGATAGTTGTAGAAATAGTAGTTAACACTTATTTACAACCTTGGGAGAAGGTAGATTCCAATGGAGGGAATGGGGATACAGAACTCTGGTGGAGGGAACAGTGAGGAGCTACAGCCCTGTTATCTTAACTTTGTAAATCAATATTGTCACTAATAAAATTAAGAAAATAAAAATAAATACATAAAACGTTGGGGATAAAGTTTTGGGAAAAAATGTCAAATTCTGTGTCATTACCTGGGTAGGGTGTGTATGCGTGTACACATAAACTTGTGTGTAATAAGAAAAAGTGATATTTTGGAGACCTGAAGTGAAAAAATCTGACCATGAGGACACAGGGGGTTGGGCATTCTCTGGCAGAGAACTCAGCAAGGACAAAGGTCCTGAGAAGGGATTATGTCCATCATGTCATGTTGGAGGGATAGCAAGGAAGTCAGTATGTCTAGAACAGAGTAGGGCTTTATCAGTAAGGGCCTTGGAGGTCATTCTAAGAATACTGGTTCTTACTCTCACTAAGACTAGAAGTCATTAGATGGTTTTGGGTAGAGGCATGATATGGCTGGCTCATGTTTTTGAATAATTATTCTGTCTATATTTTAAGAATAGATCAGAGGGGGAATATGGGAAAGCTGGAAGCAGAGAACAACAGAAAACTTTTGGAATAATCTAGGAAAGTGAGGGTGCTAGTTTTGACTAGTATAGTAGCAATGGAAGCAATCAGAAGTGGTTTGGTTCTGGATTTATATTTTGCACTTAATAGTTTTATATTTTTGTTTTATTTATAATTTAATTTTTTATATTTATTTATTTCCTTTTGTTGCCCTTGTTGTTTTATTGTTGTAGTTATTATTGTTGATGTCATTGTTGGATAGGACAGAGAGAAATGGAGAGAGGAGGGGAAGACAAAGAGGGGGAGAGAAAGATAGACACCTGCAGACCTGCTTCACCGCCTGTGAAGCAACTCCCCTGCAGGTGGGGAGCCGGGATCCTTATGCCGGTAATTGCACTTTGCGCTACGTGTGCTTAACCCACTGCGCTATCACCTGACTCCCTATTTATAATTTTATTTATAATCTTGGCTTACATTTCCTTTTTCTTTTTTCTCTTATTTTAATGAGAGCACTGCTCAGCACTTGTTTATAGTGGTGCTGGGGACTGAACCTGGGACCTCAGAGCCTTAGGCATGGAAGACATTTTGCATAAAACCGTTATGCTATTTCCCTGGCCCCTTAGAAGATTATAAGTGTTTTGGAAGTACAATTTCTCAGAATGTGTCACTACACCTCATCTACCAAAGTCCAAAAGCAAAAGCAGTAATATTCCTCTACCAAAGTCCACTGAATCCCCTCTACCCTTACAAACCTCCCCCACTTCCCTTTATAATTTCAGTTCTGCTGTTTGAGTTTAAAGGCTTGTCTCTATTTGGCTTTGCTTTTTTCCTATTGCTTTTCCCTTTATTGACCCCATATGAGAGAAAACATTCACTATTTACCGTTTCTAAGTCCCTTTAGTGTTTCTTGTAAGGTTGGTTTAGAGTTAGCGAGCTCCTTTAGCTCTTGTTTACCTACAGAGCTTTTCTTTTTCTTTTTTTTATTTTTAAATTTTATTTATTTATTTTTCCTTTTGTTGCCCTTGCTGTAGTTATTATTGTTGTTGTTATTGATGTCGTTGTTGGATAGGACAGAGAGAAATGGAAAGAGAAGGGGAAGACAGTGAGGGGGAGAGAAAGACAGACACCTGCAGACCTGCTTCACCGCCTGTGAAGTGACTCCCCTACAGGTGGGGAGCTGGGGCTCGAACCGGGATCCTTCTGCTGGTCCTTGTGCTTTGTGCCACCTGCGCTTAACCCGCTGCACTACCGTCCGACCCCTGCGCCCCCACAGAGCTTTTCATTGCCCCTCTAAATCTAACTGATAATCCAATTGGATCTTTATCTTTAGGGTTTCTGCTAAGAAATCAGCTGGTTGTCTTATGTGAATTTCCTTAATTATCTTCACTTATTTTAGTTCATTTTCCTTCTTTCTTGGTTTACTGTTTATTATCTCATTTTATTTTTGTTTCTGTTAATTGCTACCAGGGTTATTACTGGGGCTCAGTGCCTGAACTACAAATTCAAACTTGCCCAGGAACCATTTTTTTCCTTTTCTTGTTCTCTTCCTTCCTTTCTCTCTCTCTTCTCTTTCTTTCTTTCTTTCTTTCTTTCTTTCTTTCTTTCTTTCTTCCTTTCTTCCCTTCTCTCTCTATTTTTTTATATGATAGGATGAGAGGGAAGGGGTAGATAGGGAGAGAGAAACATAGATGCCTGCAGACCTGCTTCACCACTTGTGGAGCATCTCCTCCGCAGGTGGGCAGTGGGGGGGGGGCTCCAAGTCTTTGTACATGTTAATGTATGTGCACTACAGTCCAACCCCTTGCTTATTTACTTATTTATTTATGTATTCATTTTGGCTTCCTCTGTCCTATCCTACAGCTTACCACTTTAATTTTTGACATTTGTCTTTTTCCTGATGTGCCCCTCAACTGTATTTTTAAAGTTTAATGACTGCATTCTTTATCTCTTTGATTTCTCCTATGACTTCCCTTTTACTTATTCTTATACTTTCTTTCACTTTGTTGAAGATTTCTTCTGTTGAAAATTTCATTTTTTTTGTATGCATCCTTAGGGTTACAGCTTTAAAGATTACATTATTTATTATTATTATCAGCTCTGGCTTATAGTGGTGTTAGGGATTGAACCTCGGATCTTTGGTGCCTCAGGCATGAAAGTCTGTTTGCAGAACCATTATGCTGTCTCCTCTACCTGTAGCTTTGATATTTATATAGCTCTACTGAATCTGGGGTTGCCTTCAAGTTGCTGTCTTGGTCAGTCAGTATAAGGGATTTCCTCTGTCACCCATTCATGTTTGATACTATGTGAGGACCACAGTAAAAGACATGTGTTTGAGCGATCTGGAAAGTGATCAGGGTCTTACAGACACAGCTGCCTTGTTGAAACTAGAGCACTGAGGTACAGCCAACCCTTGTAGTGATCAGAAGTTTGAGATTGCAGGTACTCCACAGGCTGGTGGAAGAACAGATTCTAGCAGGTCATGTTCTGTAAATGGAGACTTCTCCCAGGCTTTGCCCCCCCACTCAGGTCTATTACTATGGAAACTGAATTCCAGTATGGTTGCACCTGCCAGACCTGCTCTTAGCAAACTGTCATGGTCATCAGAAAGACGAATGCTATAACTCTTACTCAGTTTCTAGGTTTTTACCTCCTGCTTCTTATGTTGTAAAGTTGCAGCACAAAAATTGTAATAGGATTTCAGTTGGACCTGTCCCTTGCTCACTTAATTAAATTCTGTTTTTATAGGTCTCTTTCCAATTGTGGCTTATTGTCCCATGGAACAGCTTTGGTGAGGGTGTCTGTCTGTGTTTCATTGCCTGGATGCTGAGCTCTTGCCCATTTCTATGAAAGTTTGCCTAAGATCAAAGTTCACTTCACTTTTTTTGTTTTGTATTTTCATGTACTTATTTTTGATAGAGACAAAGAAATTTAGAGGGAAGGGGAAGATAGATGAACGAGATACCTGTAACACCATTTCACTATTTGTAAAGCTTCCAATCTTCACATGGGGACCAGGGATTGAACCCTGGTCCTTGAACACTGTAATGTGTACACTCAACCAGGTGTGCCTGACCCTAGTCAATTTCAACATATAGCTTTTATGCATGTTGTGGGTTTGTTGTTTTTATGGAGGTAGAAGAAAAATGATTTTCTATCCAGTCATCCTGCCCCTCTGACTTTATTTTGAAGGAATTATCAATAGGTTTTGCTGAAAGTTTAGGTGTGGGGTGTGAAATTCCTGGAGGAGGCAAGGCTGAGTCATTTACTTTTGGCTTAAAGTAGAGTAAGGATGGAATTACTTTTTATAGATACGGGGAAATTGAGGGAGGAGCATGTTGCAGGGATGATTGGAATTGGGTGTTTGATTCTGAACATGTTGATCTGAATATGCCAGTAGATATCTCAATGGAGATATAAAATAGGCTATTAAATACACAATACTGGAACCTAGGATAGAGGTGTGAAGCAAGAGATGCAAATTTGGGAGCTGCTAGAAGAAGGATGTCATATAAAGCTATGAAACAGTATGAGATCATAGAGGGCATACATGCAGATAGAGAAGAGAAAAAGGCTGGAGGGTAGAGCATTGAGACTCTACTTTTCCATGATTAACACTTAGTAGTGAGTTGAGTTAGGTTGTTCATGAAAAGGGATGGCTCTCCTCGGGTACAGACTTTTCTGAATGAAGAACAGATGTGAGTAAGTGATGACTCTAAGGTAGATTGTACACCTGTTGTACTGGACTTAGAGAAGGTGTTCAAGAAGCTAGGTGTCTTGGTTTCTCTACTATCAAGGTTTCATCTAGTGAGGGAGGCAATGAGAATACAGGTGTGCATTGTGGCAGACCTTTTATGGGCACAAATGCTAATCTATGTAGGTAGAAGATCTTAGGTGCAGATGATCATGTGCTGGTGACACACTCTGAGCCCTTGTGAACCAGAGGTGTAGACCAGGAAATAGAACAAGAAGCAAGTTCCAAGAGGCTGACTCTGACGCAGTCATTTGGCAGTGATCAAACCTGGATTACACTTTGTAATCCTTTAAAGGAAAAAACCAGGAACTGGTTTCAAGCTCCCTGTCCCCACCTATAGAAGAGAAGCTTTATGAACTATGAAACAGTGCTACAGGTGTCTCTTGTTTCTGCCCCGCCTTTTTTAAGTGAATAGCAAGGCTTCCTGAATTCTTTTTATTTTTATTATTTTTTTAATATTTTATTTTTCCCTTTTGTTGCCCCTGTTGTTTTTTAATTGTTGTTGTAGTTATTATTATTGTCGTTACTGATGTCGTCATTGTTGTTGGATAGGACAGAGAGAAATGGAGAGAGGAGGGGAAGACAGAGAGGGGGAGAGGAAGATAGATACCTGCAGACCTGTTTCACCACCTGTGAAGCGACTCCCCTGCAGGTGGGGAGCCAGGGGCTTGAACCAGCATCCTTATGCCGGTCCTTGTACTTCGCACCACGTGCGCCTAACCCGCTGCGCTACCGCCTGACTCCCTCTGTTCCCTTTTCTATCTACATATATATATCTCAATTTCTCTGTCTATCATGTAAATAAATATTTTTAAATTATTTTAAAATAAAGTAAAAACCAAAGGGGAAAACATAAAAAGCAGATGATGAGTAATATCACAAGAAAATATTAATTTAACATTGTGCTATAGAAAATCTAGACTAGCTCTTGGGGCCAGGTAGCAGTGCACCTGGTTGAGCATACATGTTACAGTGCACAAGGACCCAGGTTCAAACCCCTGGTCCCCACCTGTAGGGGGAAAGCTTTGCGAGTGGTGAAGCAGGGCTGCAGGTGTCTCTCTGTCTCTCTCCCTCTCTCCCCCTTCCCTCTCAATTTCTGACTGTCTCTAGTCAATAAATAAAGATAATTTTAAAAAATAATAATAAAAGAAAATCTAGCAAAGAGAGGACTTGTCCTTAGTTGTTTATTTTTGAAGCTGGAGTTTTCATTTTCAAAATGATTAAAATCATGGAAAAGTTCACAAAGTGAGAAGGGTTCAGTGGATTTGCTCTATTTAGTGTGGTGTTTGTTGTTGCTGCTGCTGCTGCTGCTACTGCTGCTGCTGCTGCTGCTGCTGCTGCTGCTGCTGCTGCTGCTGCTGCTGCTGCTGCTGGTGATGGTGGTGATGGTGGAGGGGAGTAATTTCCTTGAACTCCCATGAACCTAGAGGAAGCAAAACTACTATAGTCTCCCTTCTGTCTTCTTGTGTCTACTCTTGAGTCATAATCATCATAGAAATCAGTTTCTCTCTCTTTTAGGATAACAGTCAGGACCTGGAAAAACTTGGAATCAAACTGGAAGTCCAGCTTCTTTCCTCATAACTCCTTAGCAGCTTTAAGCTCCTTCTGTTTGTTCAGGAACTACAGGGGGCATTGGTCTTTCATGTTCCAACATACATCTTGACCTTCCAAGCTGCTTTCCAGGAAATCTTAGCAAACCACTAACAGAATTGCTCTGTTTATTCTTTCTTGATCCGGCAGTCTCTTTCTTTCATTATTCATTTTCTCTTCTCTTCTCTTCTCTTCTCTTCTCTTTTCTCTCCTCTCCTCTCCTCTCCTCTCCTCTCCTCTCCTCTCCTCTTCTCTTCTCTTCTCTTCTCTTCCCTCTCTCTTTCTCTCTGGACTTACTTTATATGAGTGATATCAAGAGACCAGGACACTTCTATATTATATGCTATGCCAAGTATTGAGCCCAGGACCTCACAAATATAAGGAATGTGTTCTACCCACTGAACTAGCCAACACCCTATATTCAGGCCTTTCTTTTTTTCCTGAATAAGATAATATTACATCTTTTTTTGCTTTTGAAACATATATACACTGTGAGCCCAGGCCCATACCTCACCCTTCTTGATCAAACGTGGTACTCCTACTTCAAATCAAGCTCCAAACCAGGTTTCATATCCATATAGTCCAGCAATAGAGTTCAGGGGACTCAGTCTGGTCTAATTTTTATGATGCAGTGATGTTTCCAACCTTAGAAGCTCTGATACCAGACCCAGATCCTTCCCTGAGAAGTCACCCTTTTTCTCTCAGGCTCTCATGTCCACTGCTTTGGAATCTTTGGCATCCACCACATGCCAGAATGCTAACAGACTTGCTGAGAATAAGGACTTTAAGCTATACACATCTTCAGCCTCACTTAAACAATCTTGGTATCTCATTCTCTAGCCCCTAATGATTCATGAAAGATGAATTTGGCGTCTTACTAGGTAATCAGCCTGGAGCAACTACCAGTGAAGGTTCTAGACTTGGTGAGATGGAGGGTCTTCCACTTTGGGAGAATCCCAGCTCACCAAAGATTTTGCACATTCTCATGTTGGGGAGAAGATCTGGTGATCTCCAAGAGAGGTACGTGGCAGCTCTCTGATAAGGTTAGGAGTCAGACAAATCTGAGTTCAGATCCTACCTTTGCTATTTAGAAGTTATACACACTGGTATGTTTGGGCACATCGTGTGACTATTCAGAAACTCAATTCTTTCATTTTCCAATCTGGAATACAAAACACAACTTCACCAGGGTACTGATCCCCATGGTTGCACCATATTTTTGACTGAACACTCCCTGACTGAGCAGCTCTCCTGAAAGACACACAATGAAAGGACTTGGTACAGCCTCACTTGGTTACACCACTGCACATGTTACCATACCCAGATTCAAGTCCCTGGTCCCACCAGAATGAGGGAAGCTTCATGAGCAGTGAAACAGTGCTGCAGGTGTCTCTGGAAATGGGGACACAGAACTCTGGTGGTGGAAACAGTGTGGAGTTATATTACTGTTCTCTTGTAATTTTGTAAACCAATATTAAATCACTAATAAAAAAATACCTTATACTGCTATTTAAAAAATGGCCATAGGGAACAATGGTTTCATGTAGGCCCCAATTCCCAGCAATAGCCCTGGTGGCAATGAAAAAGAAAAAGGAAGAAAAAATGAAAGAAAGAAAGAAAGAAAGAAAGAAAGAAAGAAAGAAAGAAAGAAAGGAAGGAAGGAAGGAAGGAAGGAAGGAAGGAAGGAAGGACTTGTTACAATGCAGATGCCCAACAAATGGTAGCACCTGTTATTATCCAAGCTCACCTCTTGGCTCCCCATTTGAGAAGCAGCTGTTCTTGAGAAGGTTCTTGGATGCTATGGTCTTTTTAATTAAAGACTTCCTCCTAAGGTAATCAGAAAACCAGCAAAGACATATTTTCTTTCTCCCCTAACCACTGGGCAGGTTTGCACAAGAAGACTTCGCTCAATTTCCCTAATTCCTCACCCAGTCACCGGTTGGGGTTATGCACACACATGGTTTTACCACTATGGGCCACTTTTTTTCATTCAGATATAGAGACAGAAGACACACCACAGCACCAGAATTTCCTTTGGTGCCATAGCACAGGACATTGCAGAGGGGAAGGCTAAGCCCATAGGGACAGAAGGCCATCGTAACGCAAGTGTCCAGTCACGGAAGCCAGGATGCCCAGGGAGGTCAGGACGAGTGGATAGTCCAGCATTTGAGACCAAATGACCATGGACAATGAGCACTAGGGACACCCCACAATTAATCTGGGTGACTGACTGGAATTAGGAGCCCCAGACCATGAAATGAGGGATTAAGCAGTTGGTCCCAGGCAGAGCTGGAAGAAATTTCCCAGAGGGCCAACTGAGGAGCCACTTGGCTGCAGACAACACATATGTGAACAAGTGACCAGTGTCCATGCTTTACTTCAAGAGTCCTGAGGGAGTTCCTGAAGAGTGAGCTTCAGCTCTAGCAAAGCAGGAAGTTAGGCTGCTATGGATACAGCCCCGCTTGTAAACTGTGAGGTTGGGAAGGCTTGGGCACAGTCCCTGAGGGAGGGCTGGCACTGACATATGAGGATGGGACCCATTCGCAACACAGGTTTGAGAGGCTCTTGGGATCACTCACTACTTTGCAGAGCCCACTAACATATTTGGATTAGAGATAACATCTGAAAAGGCTGGCTAGGTGTTTAAAAGTGGATTACAGACACCCCTGCTTTTAAGCCAGAGGACACAGGTAAGAAACCAGCACCTCAAGGCCGTGTTTTTTTATGGTGTATAAACTAGCCATAAAGGGTGTGTGTGTGTGTGTGTGTGTGTGTGTGTGTGTGTGTGTGTGTGTACAAACTTCTTAAGAATGGTTATTTTCCAGTTCTCATTTGATAGAATGTTAATGCTCTTATGTATGAAGATCTAGGTTCAGGGGCCGGGTGGTGGTGCACCCGGCTGAGTACACAGGTTACAATGCACAAGGATCCAGATTTGAGCCCATGGTCCCCACCTGTAGGGGGAAAGCTTTGCAAATGATGAAGCAGAGCTGCAGGTGTCTCTCTGTCTCTTTCCCTCCCTATCTCCCCCTTCCTTCTCAATTTCTGACTATCTATATCCAATAAATAAATAAAGATAATAAAAAAATTAAGCACACATGATGACATGCGTTCAAATCTCTGGTCCCCACCTGTGGCGTGCAGCTTCATGTGCAGTGGAGCAGTGCTGCAGGGGTCTTCTCTCCATCTCTCTCTATTAGAAAGAAAGAAGGAGCTAGACAGTGGCACATTTGGTAGAGCGCATGGCTTATAGTGTGCAAGGACCCAGGTTTAAGCCTCCAGTCATCACTTGCAGGGAGGAAGTTTCCAAGTGGACTGTAGGTGTCTCTCTCATTCCCTTTCTATCTCCCTTTCTTTCTCAATTTCTCTCTGTCTCTATCCAAAGAGAGAGAGAGGGAGAGAATGAAAGAAAGGAAAGAAGGGTGGAAAGAAAGGAGGGAGGAAGCAAAAGGGAAATGGTAACCAGTGGTGATGGAGTTATTTTGCAGGCACTGAGCCCTGGTTGGGGAAAAAATAAAAAATAAAGGAAAAAAAATGGAAGGAAGAAAAGAAATAAAAGGACTCTCTTTTGGAGCTTCCAAGAGGAGCCATCCCTGTCAGTCAACACCCTAATCATACCCTCATGGGATCCATTTTGGATTCCTGACCTCCAGAACTGAGTGAGAATGAATTTGAACTCCTTAGGTCATTACGTGTCGCACTGTCAGCTGGAGACACAGGATACCTAAAAGATTACTCAGAAAGATGAGTTTGATGTCTGAGAACCTAGAAATGATTTTTCTGAACACTCACCACTATAGGAATAGAGCAGCCCAGCAAAAGCCCTGCCTTCAGGTCCTGAGTCCTTTATTAATGAGGTTTATAAAATATCAGCAATGAGCAATGGCCCCTGTCCCGGGCTCCAGCCAGAGTCACAGCTTCTCACTGAGGCCAATTTTGGAGGCCACTCTTGGTGGGGGTGTTCAGTGTTTAAGTAAATAAATAAATAAATACATTTTGGATAGTAACAAAGAGAAATTAAGATGGGAGGGGAGGGGGGAGAGAGAGAGATGCAGTGATGCAGTATTGCTTCACCACTGGTGAAGCTTCCCCTCTGTAGGTGGGGACTGGGGATTTGAACCTGGATTCTTGTTTATGGTAATGTGTGTGTTTAACCAGGTGCATTGCCACCATGCCTATTTCAGTCTTCTTTATGCAGAGCTTTCAGGCTTACCAAAAGCACTTAAACTAGTCACCATGAGTGTGAAAAGCAAGGATCCTGTGCATGTTTTGCAAACTGAAAAATGAACACAAATTTGAGACAGTAAGACTTTCTTTTTTTTTTTTAACATTTTTTAAATCTTTATTTATTGGCTAGAGACAGCCAGAAATTGAGAAGAAGAGTAGACAGAGATTGAAGGAGACAGAGAGACACCTGCAGCCCTGCTTCACCACTTGTGAAGCTTTCCCCCTGCAAGTGGGGACCAGGGGCTCGAACCGAGGTCCTTGTGCACTGTAACGTGTGCACTCAACCAGGTGCGCCACCACCCGGCCCCTCAGTGAGATTTTCTGTGGGACCCCCATAACCTTCCAGCCCAAGACTTCTGGGTACCCTCCCACTCCCCTAGTCTCCATCCCCTGCAAGGCTTCCCTGCTGAGGACTGCTCATTGTGTCCTGAGAGCCTGACTGCTCCCCAGTGCTAGAGCTGCTGTCCCCTGGACTTCCACTTCACTGAGGCTTCTGTAGCTTTCTTCGAGGCCACTGCTGGGAGAAGATCACCAGTTGGTGGACCTACCTCCTGGCTTGGCTATAGGCCCACATTTCCTGATCACAGGCCAGGTGTATGCCCCTTTAAATAGCTGAGGGTGTTTCAGGTCCTTGCTTCCCAGCTGCAGGGGAGAAGCTTCACAGTAGCTAAGAACCCCTGCATGTGTATCTCTTCATCTCTCCCTCTCTATCTCTCCCTTTCTCTCAATTTTGCTCTGTTCTATGAAATAAAAGAGAGAGAGAGAGAGAGAGGGAAAGAGAGAGAGAGAGAGAGAGAAATGACCTAGCCTAAGAGCTGTGGATTTGTTTGTGCAGGTGCTAAGTCCCAGTGATAACCCTGGTGGCAATAAAAAATAAAATAAAATATAGATGAGGGTGTTCAGTAAATAGGTGTTAGAAACTTCTTTCTCTCAGTGCTCTCCTTTGCTTTTATTTTTTAATTTTTTTTTTAATTGCCACCAGGATTATCACTGGAGCTCAGTGCCTGCATGACAAATTCACCACTCCTGGCAGCCATTTCCCCCCTTTATTTGATAGGACAAACTGAGAAAGAATGCGGGGGGGGGGAGATAGAAATAAATAGATAGCAGGGCACTCTGTCGAGCACACACGTTACAGTGCACAAAGACCCAGGTACAAGCCCCCAGTCCTCAACTTCACAAATGGAGAAGCAAGTACTACAGGTTTCTCTCTCAACCTCTTTCTTGTTCCCTCTCTATCTACCCCTTTTATCTTGGTTTCTCTTTGTCTCTATCAAATAAATGAGTAAATAAATGAAAAAAAAAGAATGATAGATAGATAGATAGATAGATAGACAGACAAATCTGCAAGCTTGTTTCACTGCTTGTGAAGCTCCCCCACCCCCTGAAGGTGGTTGATTTAGGACTTGAATCCAGTTTTTGCACATGGTAACGTGTGAGCTCAACTGGTACAAGCTCAGCTCGTACCACTAGGTGCACTGCTGATTGCTCCCACTCGCACCTCAAGCCTCTTACCAGGACTTTCTCTGGCTTCTTGACACAAAATGTCAGGATTAGTTTCCCACAGCCTTGCTCGAACCCAGACCATAACCACTGTGGAAGGATCCCTTCAAGAGATTGCTAATTCCCATTCTGATTGCTGCCCTACTGTCAGAGTTCCCCACAGTTGAGGCCTGTGCTCTTTTCCCACAAGTGAGGGAAGTGAGGGTCAGACAGAGAACTGTGAGGCAGAAGGACTCAAATCTGGGGGCCCAAGGAGTCACACCTCTATCACTAACACAGCCTGTGCTGGTACCCTGGGCCACTTTTGGTAAGGGGAATGAAAACAATGCATGTCTGCAACAAAATGAACCCTTCAGGGAGAGGGGATGCCAGTGCCAAGTGTTCTGGGCAGGGAAGGCAAGCAAAGAAGGGGCATACCTGCCTTTAACAGCCAATCCCAGTTCCCAGTCCTGAAGTCCATGGGGACCCTCTGTGAGCAGAGGCCTGGTACCCCTCCCTCTAACAGAGATCCTTTCTAGCTGCCTCTCTCCACTTCTGCAGGATTCGCCTAGCCTGCTACCTCAGCTCCTGGGCAAGGTGCTCCGACCTAAGCAGCCAGGAGAGAACAGAGGCTGCTGGGATTGAGGCTGCCATCAGGCAAAACTGAAGGTCCACAGCAGCATCAGTGACTGGCTGTGCCCTTTCAGCGGTGTCATTCCCATCTCCAAGGAGGCAGCAGCGTCAATACGGGGAACCTCGCCCTCTGGGCAGGCAGAGGTGTCCCATAGCAACAGGAGCTGTGATCTGCATATGACAGCACATTGCCTCTATTCAGGGCCTTTGCTCCTCGGCTTCCTTTGAGACCAGCTTGCCCTATATCCAAGTTCCCTGTGAGTTCCACACAATGAAAACAGCGGTTGACAGGTTTCCTGTAACTCCTGAAACCCGAGTGCATCCAAGGGGAGAAAGAGAGTGCTCATTACCAAAACACAAAACTCCCCCTTTCAAGGCGCAGCTAGTGGGCCCTTCAGTTTGCAGCAGCTGACCCCGTTGCCCTCCACAGCACAATAAGTAGAGGGACGAGAGGCAGAGAGAAGCCTTTACTCCTTAAGTTGCCAATTGATTACCCTCCTAACCCCTATGGGGGCTTCACTGCCCAAACAATTCAGGCGACAGAGGTCAGGGCTTGAGTCCATTCCTATTGGGAGACCTTAACTCTCCCTGCAGGGACTTTCCCAGGTTTGGGGGCTGAGGAAGGAGGGAGGGAGGGAGGGAGGAGAGAGAGAGAGAGAGAGAGAGAGAGAGAGAGAGAGAGGAGCTCTAGAAACCTTAAACAAACTCCAATCAGAAACGGAGGAAGGGGATATTAGAAGTGCCCAGAACCACAACATTGTGCCTCAGTGCTTTCATTCAGACAAACAGACCCCAGACTCCCTTTCCCACTCTGACTGAGTCACTCATTGCAGAAGCCCAGCAACGGCCAGGCTCCAACATGGCAGCTAATGACCCACAACCTGGCCATTGGGTTGAGGACAGGGAGTCACACAGTGGCAGAAAATAGTGCTACTTTTGTCCATACTGGGTCCTACCTAATTAACCAGCCTTCTACTACCCAGAAGATGAGAAAGAGGAAGCAGGGAAGGAAGAGAAAGAGGAAGAAGAAAACAGTGGGAGCTGCACTGGGACCAAGTAGAGAAGTGCTGTCTGTCCTGAGGTTGTCCTATGAGGCTTCCTTGGGAGGATCCAGATCCACAGTTTGAATGGCATTCCTCATTCTGCACAATACATCACAGGATAATATAAATGGAAGGCATATACTAGGACTCTGGGGCTTGTCCTCACACGGTTCTGAGGAGACCCGAGAGGTGGATATGCAGGATAGGGCTCTATTCTTTCTGCTCTGACTCCAGAAGCAGTAACTGAAAGTAAGTCCAACATCCCACTGTACCAGTGATTTGGGGTAAGTTTTTTTGAGGATCACAGGCAATTGTTTAACAATAGGGCTAATTATTTTGCCATCAGAAAATAAGCTGTACCTCTTGTAAATCTCTAAATACCCAATTACTTTATGTTTTCCAATGCTGTCCCTTCCTCAATTCACTCATTCACATTAAGCACTATGTTCTTCATACACATTCTTTTCCTAAAAATTAAAAAAAAATGTCTATTTATTATTGAATTGAGACAGAAATTGAGAGAGAATGAGGAGATGGAGAGGGAGAGGGAGAGAGAGAGAGAGAGACTGACCTGTGGCACTGCCTCATTGCTCATGAAGTTAACACTCTATTAAGAAGCCATAGTTTGTCCTTTTCCTCTTTTATTTTATTTTTTTCTGTCCTCCCCTTTTTTCTCTTCTCTTCTCGTCTCATCTCTTCTTTCCTCTTCTCTCCTTTCCTCTCCTCTCCTCTCCTCTCCTCTCCTCTCCTCTCCTCCTCCTCCTCCTCCTTCTCCTTCTTCTCTCTCTGTTTTATTGCTGAGGCTTGGTGCCTGCACTAGAGCCCACTGCTCCTAGCAGCCTTTTTTTCTTCTCCTCCTCCTCCTCCTCCTCCTCCTCCTCCTCCTCCTCCTCCTCCTCCTTCTTCTTCTTCTTCTTCTTCCATTTTATTGGATAGGACAAAGAGAAATTGAGTAGGGAGAGGAAGACAGAGAGGGAGAAAGATAAACACCTGCAGACCTGCTTCACCACTTGTGAGGTAACCTCCTGCAGGTGGGGAACCAGAGGTTCAAACTGGGATCCTTGCACAGGTCTTTGTGCTTTACCCAGTGTGTCACTGTCTTGCCCCCTTCTCTTTTCTCTTCCCTTCTCTTCCATTCTCTTCTCTTCTCTTCTCTTCTCTTCTCTTCTCTTCTCTTCTCTTCTCTTCTCTCTCTTCTTCCTTTTCCTTATTTTTGGCCACCTGGTTTATCATTATAGCTCAAAGCCTTCCTGTACTACAAGTCTACCACTCCCAGCAACCCTATTTTCTTTCTTTTTCTTTGAAAAGACAGCAATTGAGAGGTGAGGTAGAGCTAGGGAAAGAGAAAGATACCTAAACAGTTCTCCATGACTCACAAAGCTCCCCTCCCTCAGGTAGGGCTGGGGGTTAGGGGTCTGAACCCAGGTCTTTGCACACTGTATTATTGTGTTTGCTCTACTGTGTATGGTATCACCTGGCCCAAGTTTTAGAACTTCTTAACTTGGAGAAACCAGGAGATAAAGGTTAAAAAAAAATGGCAAGGAAAAAAATTAATTAATTAAATTAAAAGGCAAGGAAATAAATAAATAAAAATAAAAAGCCAAGGAAGTGTGAAGACTTAGCACCAAGAAAAAGAAGCAAGCTTATCTTGTTCTAGAAGACTGATCTTCAGATTTCACCCCAACATTCCCAAAGAATATATAACAGATCTTTAACAAGGGTTGGCTGTGGCCACAGTGAGGTAAGGAAAGATGAGGATGAAGGGTTTCAGCTGCACTCCACAGCAGCATTTCATGGAGTGAGTCACATCGTAGGGCAGTTCCCTAAAACTTCTGGAGAATTCTCTATAAATAGCATCTCTTCAGTTATATCTTAAAAGCTAGTGTTGACATGACAATGCTAAATATGCAGACCATCAGGAAACTACACTAGGGTGAAAGCAAGAATAGTTCAGTTTATTAAGTTATCAAAAAGTTAACAATCAGGCCACAGATGTAGAGCGAAGCAAAGGCAGAAGCTGACCTTCCTTATTAAAGTATCTGCTCTGGACCTGGAGTTAATTCATTCCATAGAGTAACTATCTTACCACACAGGAGTCTCTAGGGTTCAAGCCCCAACACCACATTGGAGCACTACGATAGCACCAGGGGAAGCTTCAGGGATGGTAGAGGAATGCTGTGGTCTATTTCCCTTTCTGACTGTTTCTATCTCTTTCTCTGGATAAAAAGTCAGTTTGTAAGCAGTTGGTATATATAAAACCCAGGGATAGAGAGGAAGAAACAAGAGAGAGAGAGAGAGAGAGAGAGCTTTCCATGTCTGACATTAGAATTTGAGTTTACTGCTCCCTGCTACTCAAGAATTATTGTAGTAAATCATCACAAACTTGAATCAATGGATTGAAATAGTGACATATTACACCTCAATATAAAAAAGAACTTTCCAAGGATGTAAATATTTAGACACCTTTATAAAGTAGTCTGCAGGGAGTCGGACGGTGGCACAGAGGGTTAAGCTCACGTGGCGCAAAGTGTAAGGACCAGCATAAGGATCCCCAGTTTGAGCCCCCCGGCTCCCCACCTGCAGGGGACTCGCTTCACAAGCGGTGAAGCAGGTCTACAGGTGTCTCTCTTTCTCTCCCCCTCTCTGTCTTCCCCTCCTCTCTCCATTTCCCTCTGTCCTATCCAACAACAACGAGATCAATAACCACAACAATGTTAAGCAATAAGGGCAACAAAATGGAAAATAAATAAATATTAAAAAAATAAATTAAAATAGTCTGCACTCCATCCTGGAAGAGTTAAAACCCCAATTGGAACATATTTCATTGTCAGGGATACTGAACAAAATCAAATCCCTCCACTGTTTCAAATCAAAGATTCTGATAACAAACGGCAGAAGTTGCAAAAGTAGGAGATACTACTTCATCCAGAACTTCTTTCTACACACACCCTCCCCCCCAAAAAAAAAAGTTTTCAGTGACAATTGTAAGAACCCGATGTCTGGTTCTTTTATATTATTTTTTAAATAATTTATTTATTTCCATGAGAGAAAGACCAGAGCACTGCTTAGCTTTAGCTTATGGTGGTTCTGGGGATTGAACCTGGAACCTCAGAGCTTTACACATGAAAGTCTTTTGAAGAGGAGACCACCAAGGACTGCTACAAGGCAGGACTAGAATGACGTCAGGAACCCACTAAACCACTGGTGAGTGCAAACACGTGTGGCTTGTGGACAGGGATGAGCCTAAGGAGAGACTGAGCAGCTGGTAACAGTCCAGCAGTTTACCAGTTGAGGCACCACCTCTAGTCTGCTTTACCAACAAAAAGACTGATGAAGGGAGGAGAGAACTCCCTTAAGACTCATCAAATGCAACTGTGAGTCTCCATTGCTACTGCCCTCAGAGGCTGAAGCAGCAAGGGGAGGCCCTGTGCTGACATCTGGGAACAGAGAACTGACCAGGAAACTCAGGAAAAGAGCTATACCTCAGTGGCCTAGCAGTCGGATTGTATAGTGGGAGCCTTTCCACATTGTTCTCCTGATGAGAACATTGTGAATAACTACCTCAGAATCTACAGACTATAAACAGGACTTGTTTAGAAACTCACAGGGCTCTGCAGTGCTGCCAAGCTTGGCAGAGAGGCTGAATTGATCCTGGAGCTTTGGATCCTTAGGGTGTGAGAGTCTCTTTGCATAACCACTTTGCTATCTCTCCCAAATCCTGCTTTACCTCTTGGTCAGGAGTGAGTGATTAAGCTAAGGAGCCTACTTACAGTTTAAAAGCCCTCAGGCACCCATATCCCACAGGGAAGAAAAAGAACAAAAGAGGCTTTTAACAGCCTCTGTGTTCCAACTCAGGGATTGAAATAATATTGAAACAACTGTTAATTTCCACAACTGTGAACTCTTTAAGGACCTTACTTAGACACAAGTCAATCCAGACAAGAGTGATCAGTAATTTGAAAAGTACTGAGAGGGACTTCATAACAAACTATATAGAATGGTTAAACCAACAAGAAGAAATATTGGAGAAATGAACCAGGGCAAGAGTCCAGCTAAAAGCCTCCCAAAGGTTGAACTATAAAATAATGAGGTCAACATCTAAACGTTTGATAAGGAAATAGTCACAGGAGTGAGTAAAGAGTTTGAAAGAATTGTCATCAGAAATGCAGAAACAACAAATGAGACTCTTGAAGAAAACACTAATTATCTCATGGTTATTAGAGAGCTGAAAGCTGAGCTAAGAACACAACTAGCTGAACAAACTAAAACAGTATCAGAACAGAGTAACAAAATAGATTAACTAAAAAAAACAGTAGAGAGGAGAGAGAATAGAATAAATGAGGTTGAAGACAGAATTAGCAAGATCAAGGATGAATTAGAGACAACTAAAAAAGAAGTAAGAGATCTCAAAAAAGATTAAGAGATACTGAAAAAAATAACAGAGACATATGGGATGACTTCAAAAGAAATAATATACACATTATTGGCTTACCAGAGGAAGAAAGAGAGGGGGAAAAAAGCATTCTTCAGGACATAACAGCAGAGAACTTTTCTAGTCCAGACAAAATCAAAGACATAAAGGTTCAAGAAGCCCAGAAGGTCCCAAACAGAATTAACCCAAACTTAAAGACAACAAGACACATCATATTTAGAATGGAAAGGAATTAGGATAAAGAAAGGATCCTGAAGGATTTAAGAGAAAAGCAGAGTCACCTACAGAGAAAAATCCAAAAGATTAGCAGCAAACTTCTCCACACAAACAGCACAGGCCAGAAGAGAATGGCAAGATATCTATCGAGTGTTCAATGAGAAAGGCTTTCAACCAAGACTACTGTATCCTGCTAGACTGTCATTCAGACTAGATGGAGGCATGAAAACTTCAGACAAGCAACAGTAGAAAGAATTAACTATTACCAAGCCTGCCCTGAAAGAAGTTCTGAAAGGTCTCTTACAGTCAGACCACCATAAATATGCCATATATCAGAACACTCTAAAAATATACAATAATGGTGTTAAAATATCTTCAATCTATATCAATATGTCAAAAGATCAACGAAAGTTAATGTTGGTTCTTCCAAAGGTGAACAAAATTGACAAACCTTTAGCCAGACTCACAAAACAAAAAAGGGAGAAGGCACAAATAAATTGGATTGTAAATGAAAGAGGATATATCACAACAGACACCACAGAAATTCAACATATCATGCAAGGCTTCTATGAACAACTATATGCCACCAAGCTAGAGAACCTGGAAGAAACAGACAATTTTATAGATACCTACGAACTCCCAAAATTAAACAAAGAGGAACTAGATAATATGAACAGGCCCATCATAACCAACGAAATTGAAACAGTTATCAAAAACCTTCCTAAGAATAAAAGTCCTAGACCAGATGGTTTTACAAATGAATTCTACAAAACCTTCAAGTTGATACCTCTACTTTTAAAAGTCTTCCCGAAAGGGAGTTGGGCGGTAGCTCAGTGGGTTAAGCGCACACATGGCGCAAAGCGCAAGGACCGACATAAGGATCCTGGTTCGAGCCCCCGGCTCCCTACCTGCAGGGGACTCACTTCACAAGTGGTCTACAGGTATCTGTCTATCTCTCTCCCCATCTCTGTCCTCCCCCTCCTCTCTCCATTTCTCTCTGTCCTATCCAACAACAACAACAATAAAACAATAAGGGCAAGAAAAGGGAATAAATAAATATTTTTTAAAAAGTTTTCCAGAAGATTGAAGACACAGGAATACTCCCTTCCAGCTTCTACGAAGCCAACATCACTGTGATACCAAAAGCAGACAGGGACACAACCAAAAAAGAAAACTACAGACCAATATCTCTGATGAACATAGATGCTAAATTATTGAACAAAATTCTAGCCAACCAGATACAGCAGTATATTAAAAAGATTGTTCACACTTCATCTGCACTATTCCAGCCTTTAGGTCCATGATTGTTCAACAATTTGTTTGGCTTTGTATGCTAACTCTCTTTTCAGCCACCAGGTTCCAGATGCCAGCATGACGCCAACCAGATTTCCTTGGACAGACAACCCCCACCAATATGTCCTAGAGCTCCTCTTCCCTAGAGCCCACCCTACTAGGGGAAGAGAGAGGCAGGCTGGGAATGTGGATTGACCAGTCAATGCCCATGTTCAGCGGGGAAGCAATTACAGAAGTCAGACCTTCCACCTTCTGCATCCCACAATGACCTTGGGTCCATACACCCAGAGGAATAAAGAATAGGAAAGCTATCAGGGGAGGGGATGGGATACAGAAATCTGGTGGTGGGAATTGTGTGGAGTTGTACCCCTCTTATCCTATGGTTTTGTTAATGTCACCTTTTAAAAATAAATTTTTAAAAAATTTTTTAAAAAGATTGCTTACCATGACCAAGTGGGGTTTATCCCAGGGATGTAAGGTTAGTTTAATATACGTAAATCAATCAACATGATCCACCACATCAATAAAAGCAAGACCAAAACCACATGTTCATATCAATAGATGCAGAGAAACCCTTTGACAAAATCCAACATCCCTTTATGATCAAAATGCTACGAAAAATGGGAAAAGATAGAAAATTCCTCAGGATAGTGGAGTCTATATATAGCAAACCTACAGCCAACATCATACTCAATGGTGAAAAACTGGAAGCATTTCCACTCAGATCAGGTACCAGACAGGGCTGCCCACTATCACCATTACTATTCAACATAGTGTTGGAAGTTCTTGCCATAGCAATCAGGCAGGAGCAAGGAATTAAAGGCATACAGATTGGAAGAGAAGAAGTCAAACTCTCCCTATTTGCAGATGACATGATAGTATACATAGACAAATCTAAAGAATCCAGCAAGAAGCTTTTGGAAATCATCAGGCAATACAGTAAGGTATCAGGCTACAAAATTAACATTCAAAAGTCAGTGGCAAATCCAGGAGTCAGGCGGTAGCGCAACGGGTTAAGTGCAGGTGGCGCAAAGCCCAAGGACCGGCATAAGGATCCCAGTTCGAGCCCCTGGCTCCCCACCTGCAGGGGAGTCACTTCACAGGCGGTGAAGCAGGTCTGCAGGTATCTATCTTTCTCTCCTCCTTTCTGCCTTCCCTTCCTCTCTCAATTTCTCTCTGTCCTATCCAATAACAATAATAACTACATCAGTAAAACAACAAGGGAAACAAAAGGGAATAAATAAATATTTAAAATAAAAAAAGAAGATGAAATCCAGAAATCAATTCCTTTTACTACAGCAACAAAAACAATAAAATATCTAGGAATAAATCTAACCAAAGAAGTGAAAGACTTGCATACTGAAAAGTCACTACTCAAGGAAATTGAAAAAGACACAAAGAAGTGGAAAGATATTCCATGTTCATAGGTTGGAAGAATTAACAACATTAAAATGAATACACTACCCAGAGCCATATACAAATTTGATGCTATCCCCATCAAGATCCTAAGCACATTTTTTTAGGAGAATAGAACAAATGCTACAAATGTTTCTCTGGAACCAGAAGAGACCTAGAATTGCCAAAACAATCTTGAGAAGAAAGAACAGAACTGGAGGCATCACACTCCCAAATCTCAAATTGTATTATAGGGCCACTGTAACCAGAAATGCTTGGTACTGGAACATGAATAGATACACTGACCAATGGCATAGAACTGAGAGTCCAGAAATAAGCCCCACACCTATGGACATCTAATCTTTGACAAAGGGGCCCAGACTATTAAATGGGTAAAGCAGAGTCTCTTCAACAAATAGTGTTGAGAAAAGTGGGTTGAAACATGCAGAATGAAACTGAACCACTATATTTCACCAAACACAAAAGTAAATTCTAAGTGGATCAAGGACTTGGATGTTAGACCACAAACTATCAGATACTTAGAGGAAAATATTGGTAGGACTCTTTTCCACATAAATTTTAAAGACATCTTCAATGAAACAAATCCAAATACAAAGAAGACTAAGGCAAGTATAAACATCAAATTAAAAAGTTTCTGCACAGCAAGAGACCAGTACCCAAACCAAGAGACCCCTCACAGAATGGGAGAACATCTTTACATGCCATACATCAGACAAGAGTTTAATAACCAAAATATATAAAGAGCTTGCCAAACTCAAGAACAAGAAAACAAATAACCCCATCCTAAAGTGGGGAGAGGACATGGACAGAATATTTACCACAGAAGAGATTCAAAAGGCTGAAAAACACATGAAAAATGCTCCAAGTCTTTGATTGTCAGAGAAATGCAAATAAAAACAACAACGAGATACCATTTCACTCCTGTGAGAATGTCATACATCAGAAAAGGTAGCAGCAACAAATGCTGGAGAAGTTGTGGGGTCAAAGGAACCCTCCTGCACTGCTGGTGGGAATGCAAATTGGTCCAACCCCTGTGGAGAGCTGTCTGGAGAACTCTCAGAAGGCTAAAAATAGACCTACACTATGATCCTGCAATTCCTCTCCTGGGGATATATCCTAAGGAACCCAACACATCCAACCAAAAAGATCTGTGTGCACATATGTTCTCAGCAACATAATTTGTAATAGCCAAAACCTGAAGCAACCCAAGTGTCCAACAACAGATAAGTGGCTGAGCAAGTTGTGGTATATCTACCCAATGGAATACTACTCAACTATTAAAAACAGTGACTTCACTGTTTTCAGTGCATCTTGGATGGAGCTTGAAGAAATCATGTTAAGTGAAATAAGTCAGAAACAGAAGGATGAATATGGGATGATCTCAACTCTCAGGCAGAAGTTGAAAAACAAGATGAGAAGAGAAAACACAAGTAGAACCTGAACTGGAGTTGGTGTATTGCACTAAAGTAAAAGATTCTGGGGTGTGGGGGGAGAGTACTGGTCCAAAAAGGATGACAGAGGACCTAGTGGGGGTTGTATTGTTATATGGAAAATTGAGAAATGTTATGTAAAAACTATTGTTTTTACTATCAAATATAAAACATTAATCCCCCAATAAAGAAATTTTCTTTTAAAAAAGAAAGTATTTTGAATAACCACTACGCTGTGTCCCTAGTCCCAAAGTCTGGTTCTTAAAACCAAATGCCAACAAAAGGCATTCCCAGTCTGCTCTTGGTCACCAAAGGCTAGTGGCCACTTCTATGCATCACCATTGCTACTTGGAAGCATTTAAAACATGGTAAAAATAGAATCATTGGAAAGTAATGGGCCTAGGTCAAGGTGGAGAAGGTCTGGATTACAGCACAGTGAGATTTCACTTTCAAGTGGCTATAGAGAAACAAAAAGCCAGAATGTAAAGTCCTGGCTCTGTCAGAGTCAGATCTCAACTGTCCCTGGGCTTCCTTGGCCCCTTCAGATGATTGAACAAATGGCTCTAAGTCACCTTTTGCCAGAGGAAGCCCAGTCCTCACACTAGGGCCTTAGATTGATCCCCTTGATAAGGTGGAGCATCCTGTCTGGTTCCCTGTCCACACCCTCACAGCTGGGCCTGCTGGGGCTGCCACGGAGTTCAAAGGCACTGCTTCCCTTGGACCCACATCAAGGACTGGGATGAGAAGAGAGTCCTCTGACCTCTGATTTGGAGGGATGAAACTGTCTTCTCTGTATTATATGGTATATGAGGCAGATTTTTCCTGTCACTATTGTGTTTGCATGCACTGGATATGGACTATCTGAGAACAATAATCGGAAAGAGTCTTTCCCCCATGGCCAGAGGCTGGAACCCAGCCCATTGTGAGGAGGGGATGTGTTTACCTAGCAGGAATATGGTTGCCCACACAAAGGGAGCTCACGGGGTGGGGTGGGGGGGGGTTGTTGAGAAACTTTCCAGGCCCCTGCCTCAAACACTGGTGTTCTAGGGTTCACTTTACCTAGCAGCTCTGATTGAGATGCCTTCTGCCTGCCTAGCTCCCTCGGTGGGAGACATTGACCTCCGGGCTTAACTTTCTGCTCTGACCATCACACTCAAGGATTTTATTTCCGTTTCCACCCAATACAACAGTCAGTACCATTCCAGGCTTGAGCCCAGCCCTCTTCTAAGCTCTTGGGTAGGTGCCATGTGGTGGCAGAAAGATTGTGTGAGGAGACAATAGGATCTGCCCCATCCTGAGGTAAGGCCGCAGATTGCTGGTGAAAGGAGCTGGCAAACTACAGATTGTCAGGGATGAGGAAGGAATCCTGTGCCTCAGGCCTGCACCGGCCTCCTCTCTGGGAAACGGGAATGTGTTACACTTTTTCTCACAGGCCTGTCCTGAGCCGGGACAGACTGCCTAGCTCCAGAGGCCTCCTGTGAACAGAGAGTGCCACAGCAATGCTAACAGGAGCTATCCAGGCCTCTGCGGTGTGACCTCTCCTGAAAGGAGCCCAGCCAAGCTGTGGGCCAACACCCACAGGCCAGAAAGGAGACTGGGAACACTGGGGAGGGAAAAAATGAGAAGCGTGAAGATTTGTACCAGAGGGAGAGACTGAGCAGCCTTTCTCTGTCAGTCCTGAGAGATATAGCGCTCAAAGACCCAATGAAGAAAAAGTTAGGTCCCAATCTTATTGTTAGCGCTCATCTTCTCCAAACAAGACAGATCATCCCCTTTCTGCCCGCCCCCCCCCCCCAACTACCTGGCAGAGCTATGGCTCTGAGGAACCCCAGTCCCTGCCCAGTCCACTCAGGGTCAGCCTGGAGCTTGCTCCTCAGAGGTAGCCAGCTGTTCCCAAACAGGTTTGGAAAGTGATCCTTGGCATATAATGAAAAAGTTGTGCGTGTGTGTACGCGCGGGGGTACCCAAGAGTTTTATATCGAGGCCAATATTATTTTTAATGGCCAAGACTTGGCCTGTGGCTGTTACTCAAGGCTCCAGAAGGCAGGCGAGCCAGGAATCGGAAACCAACTTCAGAGGAGGTAAGAAAGCAAGTCCCAGGGACCGTTCATTACCAGGCTGTCATTTATGGAAAATCAGGCAACGCCTCCACGTTTATAGACCCCTGCTCTACCCACCACTTCTCCTCCTCCCTTCTGCCTTCCCTTTTAGAAAGGGAGTAACAAATTCCAGCAATCTGAGAATTTTGGTTTCTGCCCGCTACCCGCCCCCAAGCATGACCGATGGCCCATTTTTTAAGCCAAGTCTCACCCCTCACAGGCAGCTGTCAGGAAACCACAGAAGGTGCTTGAAGGAGCACAAGAAATGGCTGGTTCTAATCTGCAGGGGGAAAAAAATGAATTAACAAGGCAGCTACTTATGGAAGAATGTTTTCTTTTCTTCAGCCCCAGCCTGCATATTTTCACAACATGTGTACTTTGTTACCTTGTCACTTCCCTGTTTGCTTTGGGTAAATAACTGGTCTCTGGATGAGAGAGAGAGAGAGAGAGAGAGAGAGAGAGAGAGAGAGAGAGAGAGGTGAAAAAAGAAAGAGGAGAAGAAAAATGAAACCAACTTGGGAGTATTGCTGGGAAGGGTGGCTAGCCATGCTGGCAGGGGAGAATGAACATCGTCTGGGGGAGGAAAGACTCAAACCCAGAGCAGCAGGTCCTGGGTCCCTTTTCCCTATGAGGGTGTGGGAGTCACAGAGGAGAGGACCTACTCCTGCAGCCTTGGGGTTGGCAGGCCCTGGTGAGGAGAAATAAAAAAAAACTTTTCTCCTTCGCCAAGTCAAATGAGGAGCCCTCTCTGAACTCTGAGGAGTCAATAAGGCAGACTGCGGCTCTCCTTCCAGATTCTGCATTCCCACCAGCCTGGGAGCAGTCAGAGTCTGGAGAGGGCTTGACCCTATAGTGTCCTGAAGTGACCCTGGCAGGTCCCAGGCCCTTTCAGGAGGCACCAGAGCAGGGCCAGTGTCTTTGGTGACACATGGCCCGTGTTTACACACACAGGCAGCAATCTCCAGCTCGAGAGTAGCCAGAGGTGTTTAAGTCTTGGCCTTATAGTTTCTTCTTGGTCCTGATCTTTCACTTCTCTGACCTCGGCCTTATACCAAGTGCCACACTTATCTCTATATAAGTGCCAAATACTGGTGTCCCCAGCAGGATACCTTAGAGATATGTGCTATTGGTGACAGTACAAGGAGATAATCACTTTTGGCAGGGGGACATCAGTGACTCTGATAAATCATAGTCTAACTTATGAAACCACGGCAACTCCAGCTTGCTCAAATCTACTCAGTTGATCATTGGGAGCTGGGAGACAGTATAATAGTTACGCAAGACTTTCATGCCTGAGGCACCAAAGGTCCCAGGTTCAATCTCCAGCACATAAACTAGAGCTGAGCAGTGTTCTGGTAAAGAGCAAACAAACCAAAGAACAGGGAACTGACTGTTATATTGCTCCCAACATAACACAGCACCCTGTTCCTGAAGTGCTGGCTCTTCCCTGCAGGGGAAACTGAGGAAAAGAGTATTGAAAGGCTGAGACTTGTACAGAAAGCAACCAGAAGGCTGGGGAGACAGCTCAAGGTGTTGGAGGACAGGATTTGCTTACTTGGGATGCTAGGAGTGCCAGGGTTCAATCTTTGGCATCACCGTAAGCAACAGCTGGTGGTGCTCTGGTCTTTCTTTCTCATAAAAAAAATAATCAAAAAAATAAAACAATTTATATATAACCCAGAGCTGACAGACCCATTAGAGGCACTGAGGGGATTCATTGGGTGTTGCCTGGGCCCCTGCTTACGTGCACTTCCTTTCTCCATCTGCCTGGGAGTCTGGGAGTCTTTGATTCCAACCCAGGCCTCCCTATCTCACCTTTTAGATCATCCAGCCTCACAGTCAGGCGAAGGCTTGGAATTCAAAACTCTAGTTCTCAGTTGCAAAGGTCTGGCCCCCATCTGTTGAGTGTTTTCCCTTGCTATCACAGGAGGGGCTGCAAATGTCCCCTGAGGTGGGAGGGGGAAGGGGTCACTCGGGAGGAAGGAGATTGCCCTGGAAGTATGGCCTCGTCCATTTGCCGGGATTGTCAAGGGCTTTGGGAGGAGGAGGGGGTGGGGGCATGCAAAGCCTTCTAGACACAGAGAGCCATGAACTTACACAAACTACCCGTATTTTTCGTGGTGTCTGGTTCTGCAACAGGCACTTGTGGAGGTGTGCCGCCAGGAAGCTATGGGAATCCAGCCAGTAGTGCATGTTTGGCGAGTCCTTTGCTGCTTTCAGGACTGCTTAAGTACTCTGCACATACTACCTTAATCAACCTTTTTATTTTTCCTCCCAATTTTGTTATTGATAAGACTAAGAGGGGGAAGAGGAGATAGGGAGAGAGAAAGAGAGACACCTGTAGCACTGCTTTGCCACTTGTAAGCTTCCCCTCTGCAGATGGGGACAGGGGCTCGAACCTGAGTCCTACTGCACTGTAACATGCCTTCCAGTTCTGTCCAAGATGAAGTCAAGGAGATGATTTCATACTTTTTTTGTAAATTATTCTATGTTATTATCATGATAGAGACAGAGAGAAATTAGACAAGTGAGAGAGGAGAGAGAAGGAATAAGAAAGACACCTTTAACCTGCTCCACCACTCCGTCCCCTCCCTGTCCCCCACACACACTTTTAGGGACCAGGGTTTCACACCCGGGCCCTTGGGCTTGGTCGCTCCATCTTCTACCTCCCTGACTGAGGAATTTTAAACAGCCGAGTGATATTCCATTGTGTATATGTACCACAACTCTCTTTTTTAAAAATTATTTTTATTTATTTGTTGGGCCGAGATAGAGAGAAATTGAAAAGGAAGGTGGAGATAAGAGTAGGAGAGAGAGAGAGAATGAGAGAGAGACCTGCAGCACTGCTTTACCACTAGCGAAGTTTCCCCCCTGCAAATGGGAACTGAGAGCTTGAACTCAGATCCTTGTGCATGGTAACATGTGGACTCAGCCAGGTTGCACCATCACCCAGCCCCCTTATTCCACAACTTTCTCAGTCATTCATCTGTTGTTGGGCATCTGGGTTGCTTTCAAGTTTGGGCTATTATGAATTGTAGCACCCACTTCTAAGGTTCTGTTATCACCCACACAGGCAGCAACGGATCTAGGCCCCTCTAGTCCCAGGTCCAGTGCCTGTCCCAGATACAGAGAGAAAGATGCACAGAGAGAAAGATCAGAGTACTTTTCAGCTCTGGCTTATGGTGGTGCTCCTACACACACACATACACACACACACACACACACACACACACACACAGTTCCTGTGGGATCATTTTCAGGGAACAAAGAGGGCCTAGCTTCTCAGAGGGAAATGGTCCTGGTTTAGTCTTTTCTTTCCCTTTCTTTCTTTCTTTCTTTCTTTCTTTCTTTCTCTCTTCCTTTCTTTCTTTCTTCCTTCCTTCCTTCCTTTTAAATATATATTTATTTATTCCCTTCTGTTGCCCTTGTTTTATTGTTGTAGTTATTGTTATTGATGTCGTTATTGTTGGATAGGACAGAGAGAAACGGAGAGAGGAGGGGAAAACAGAGAGGGTGAGAGAAAGACACCTGCAGACCTGCTTCACCGCCTGTGAAGCAACTCCCCTGAAGGTGGGGAGCCGGGGTCTCAAACTGGGATCCTTATGCCCGTCCTTGCGTTTTGCACCACGAGCGCTTAACCTGCTGTGCTACTGCCAACTCCCAGGAATGTCTTTTCAACTGGGGTTCTGGAAGCATTCTGCTTGGAACCTTTTCTGGAGAACTTTTTTTTTTTTTTTTTTTGCCAGGGCCTTTGCCCCTCGGAGACTTCCAAATGGGCTGGCAGTGAGCACCAGCTTCCTACATCTTCCTCTGTCAGTCTTCATTTCCTTCCACCCCAGCTTCCCCATCCGAGAACACCAAATACATGCCATGCTCTCTGCTACCTCCACAGCAGGGCCAACAGTGCTAGTTTTGTGACTACCTATAACATCAGGGCAAATCAAGTAAAAAATATGGTTATTAGTTGGGGAAGTTGGGCAAAGAGGAGCTAGAGAAAAAAGTGGTGTGGGTGGATACTGCAAGACTTCTAGAACTATCTGTGTCCTTAGGGACTTAGAAAGCCACTTCCTGTCTCTGGGTACATACGGGTTTCCTTATCCAAGGTCAGTGAAAGGAGAACCATGCCTGGCTAGCACAGCTGCTGCCTCTTGGTATTGATGCCAGGCACACACATAGTGCCCCTCCCCTCCCCATAGACCCCAGTCCTCTTCAGAGTTGGAAAGTTCTGGAAAGACAGACTGCTCTGTGTGCACAAGGATTGCAAAGATACACCTCAGTCAGGGAGATAGTGGAGTTCTAACTTGCACATCTGCTGTTCAGAAGCCACAGCTTCAGTCCCAGAGCTGAGTTCCTCCGTTCCTCTCTCGTTCTCTCCCTTCTCTCTCACAGTAAATAAGAAAGTAGATAAATAAATCTTTTTTTTTCTTTTTCAGTTTGTGATAGGAAAGAGAGAAATTGTGAAGGAATTGTGAAAGAGGAGAGAGAGGGAGAGACAGAGAGACACCTGCAGCACTGCAGTACCATTTGTGAAGCCCCACTGCAGGTGGCGATTGAGGGCTTGAATCTGGGTCCTTGCACATAGTAATGTGAACACTTACCCAGCTGTGCCACTGCCTGGCCCCTGATAAATAAATCTTAAAAATAAATAAACAAGCAAACAAATAATTAAAATGGTCGTTCCTCACCATCTTTTCAGTGGGTATACCACAGAGGAAGGATTAAGAGCAACTCTTTGGTTACTTTATTTATTTATTTATTTGATATTGGAGTGGGTAGGAAGGAGAGAGAGAGTAAGACCAGAGTACTTTCAGTTGTGGTTGATGGTGGTACTGGTGATTAAACCTGGAACCTCAGATCCTCGGGCATGAAAATATTTTATAAGGAGTCAGGCAGTAGCACAGCGGGTTAAGCGCAGGTGGTGCAAAGCACAAGGGCCAGTGTAAGGATCCCGTTTCAAGCCCCTGGCTTCCCATCTGTAGGGGAGTCGCTCACCAAGCAGTGAAGCAAGTCTGCAGGTGTTTATCTTTCTCTCCCCCTCTCTGTCTTCCCCTCCTCTCTCCATTTCTCTCTGTCCTATCCAACAATGATGATATCAACAACAGTATAGCTACAACAATAAAACAACAAGGGCAACAAAAGGGAATAAATAAATAAATAAACAAATAGAAAGAAAATATTTTATATAACCATTATGCTGTCTCCTCAGCCCCCTCAGTCTCCTTTGGCTAATAAAATGAAGGCATGGATCAAAATTGCTCCAATGACTTAATATACTTAATGACATAATATAAAGATGGATATTTAAATTTTAAACCAACTGACAAAAAGTTTAATTTCCAGTAGCATATTTGGAATGTCTTTCATTAAGTCACTTGGTCAGTGACCTAAGATTCCTCACTAAGTCCTGGAACCCCACCTCCTCAGAGCCTTACCCACTAGGGAAAGGTAGAGACAGGCTGGGGTTATGGATCAACCTGTCAACACCCATGTCCAGTGGAGAAGCAATTACAGAAGCCAGACCTCTGACCTTCTGTACCCCATAGAGGTTTTTGGTCCATACTCCCAGAGGGATAAAGAGTGGGGAAGATTCCAATGGAGGGGATGAGATATGGCATGCTGGTGGTAGGAATGGTATGAATTGTACCCCTCTTATCCTACAATCTTGTCGATCATTATTAAATCACCAATAATAATAAAAAAGATGTTGAAAAATAAGAAGACACAAAGCAGAATTTGGAATGGGTTTGGTGTATTGCACCAAAGTGAAAGACTGGGGCGTGGGGGGAGAGTTCAGATCCTGGAACATGATGGCAGAGAAGGACATAGAGGGGGTTGAATTGTTATGTGGAAAACTGAGAAGTGGTATACATGTACAAACTACTGTATTTTACTGTTGACTGCAAACCATTAATCCCCCCAGTAAAGAAAAAAAAGGGGAGTCGGGCAGTAGTGTAGTGGCTTAAGTGCACCTGGCACAAATCTCACCTGTCTTCCCCTCCTCTTTCTATTTCTCTCTGTCCTATCCAACAACGACGGCATCAATAACAATAATAACTACAACAAAAATGAAAAACAACAAGGGCAACAAAAGGGAAAATAAATTAATTTAAAAAATTAAAATAAAAATAAAATCCCCCACTAAAGCCATGGATAATAAATAGTTGACTCCTACTGTGTGCTGAATTATGAAAAAGAGCAAATCAACATTGCATACTACTTGTAAAAGAAACACAAGTCTTAAATTTTATTATAAGCATCCATTGGTCAATGGGGGGAGAGGGGTGAACTTCTCACTGTCTTACCAATTCCTCTGATCTGTCTAGGAGACAGTTTTCAGAGTCAGTCAGTCATATGCTAAAGAGCCATCCTGTAAAGCTCTCTATTCAGCACAAGATATGGAGAAAGGATCAAACTAGAGTTTGCTGCAAAGCTAACTGATGCAAACTCTAGTTCTTTTTTTTTTTTTTTTTCAAGACAAATGTTTAAAGGTCAAAATAGAATTCCTTCCTTAACTCTAACAGACATAAAGTTCCTTTCTTAATAGTAAAGTGCAAATGGTAGACGCAAACTGAAGTTCCTTTCTTAGCAGGAAACTACAATTCTTTATTATTATTATTATCTTTATTTATTGGATAGAGACACCCAGAAATTGAGAGGGTAGGGGAGATAGATAGATAGATAGATAGATAGATAGAGAGAGAGAGAGAGAGAGAGAGAGAGGCACCTGCAGCACTGCTTTACCACTTGCAAAGCTTTCCCTCTGCAGGTGGGGCTCGAACTCAGGTCCTTGAGCACTATAACATGTGCGCTCAACCAGGTGCACTGCCACCCGGTCCCAGAAACTACAATTCTTTAGCAGTAATTTTGAAATCCTTCTCGCTTTTTTATAATTATGTTCCTGCAAAAGATACATTGAAATCCTTAATCTATGAATATGATGTTGGGGAAGTAGGCTCTTTGCAGATGTAACTGAGACAGGATTTAGGATAAGCTGATGTTGGAACCTTCTTCTATTATGACTAATGTCCTTATATGAAGAGAAAAGTGGAGAGACACATGGCAGGGTGTGATGCAGACACACAAGGAAGAGGTAGGTAGAGACTGCCCTGATGCACGATAAGTGAAGAAGCAAGGACTTCTGGCTTTCAGTAGGTGCTAGGAAGACACACATAGGCTCCTCTTGCAGAACCTTCCAGGGAGTTTGGACCGCTGACACCTTGGCTTTGGACTATTGGCTCTCACAAAAGTGAAAGAAGAAATGTCTGTAGTTTTACAGGATAGGAACCATTGCTTGGTCACCTGCTGCAATTCCAGGCATTAAGACAGTGCCCAGGTCTGGTGAGAGAGCATAGTGATTATGCAAAGAGATTTTTATGCCTGAGGTACCAAAAGGTCCCAGGTTTAATCCCTACATTACCATAAACCAGATCTGAGCTGTGCTCTGGTAAAGAAAGGAAGAAGGAAGGAAGAAAGAAAAGAAAAAAAACCTCCCATAGCTGTAGGGGTGGGGGTGGGGATGGTGTATAACAAAGCCTTGGTATCAGCCTGCCTTTTGCAGCTGCAGAAGCCCCAGCCCTTTGTCCCTCTCCTTAACACACTCTCTCTTTCTCTGAGATATTTAATTATTTCTACCTGGAACCCACACTTGAAAGGTTATGATGGCTCTGACACTCCCAGTCTCTCCAGTTAACTATCTGGCTGCCACCCCAAACTCAAGTTTGGCCATCTGGAAATGGGGAGCTGCAAGGGAGGACACTTCACAGCTGGACTCTCCCTGCCCCTTTCCTATCCCTCCAGGCTCCAGGGACAAGTGGTTTTTAAGCTCTTGAAGGGTGGTGGAAATTTATGGTTACAGTGCCTCTAGATCAGAAGTCCTATTGGTTTCAGAGTTATTTATTTATTTAGTTAGTTAGTTACTTTAACGGTACACAAGAATTCTCCCCCAGCCCCCTTCAAAACATCCACACACCTTTTAAAAATGTGCACTTTTCTCTTTTTTCTCTTTCAAGCTGGTTTCCTATGGTGAAGGCAAGGCTCAGAAATGCCCAATAAATCATCTGACTGCCCTCACTCTGTTGAAAGGCAGGAAATGCAGAAGAATATCTCCTTACCTTGTTCACTCTGCATATAACAAGAGCTATCAGGACCCTTTGAAGGGCAGGGAGGGCCCTGACAGCAAGGCCAGGGGAGTTGCTTTTAGAAATTCACTGGAGGATAAGCTGCTAGCGTGCTGGCTACCTTTGCTACCAGTCTCTTTGATGGGCTGCATCTTAGGGAAATCCATGCATTCAGCAACAACTCTGGGAGTTGGGGAGGGGTAGCTTGATGCTTACGCAAAAAGATTCTCATGCCTGAGGTCCTGGGGTTCAATCCTCCACCACTATAATAAACCAGAGCTAAGCATTGCTGGGGTGGGGGGTAAGTCTGTACTGGATGAAAGAAACTCAAAATTCAATCCCTAGTCCTCCTCTTCAAATACTTTACAATCTAGAAGGGGCCACTTGCCTTTCTACAAGGGAGCTTATGGAGCATGTTGAAGAATATTACAAAGAAGACTAAAACAAAAATAAACTAATGGGATTAAATCAAATTGAAAAGCTTCTGCACAGCAAAAGAAACCAAACAAAGAGACCCCTCACAGAATGGGAGAACATCTTTACATGCCATACATCAGACAAGAGTTTAATAACCAAAATATATGAAGAGCTTGCCAAACTCAAGAACAAGAAAACAAATAATCCCATCCAAAAATGGGGAGAGGACATGAACAGAATATTCACCACAGAAGAGATCCAAAAGGCCGAGAAACACATGAAAAAATGCTCCAAGTCTTTGATCGTCAGAGAGATGCAAATAAAGGCAACGATGAGATACCATTTCACTCCTGCGAGAATGTCAGACATCAGAAAAGGTAGCAGCAACAAATGCTGGAGAGGTTGTGGGGTCAAAGGAACCCTCCTGCACTGCTGGTGGGAATGCAAATTGGTCCAACCCCTGTGGAGAACAGTCTGGAGAACTCTCAGAAGGCTAAAAATAGACCTACACTATGATCCTGCAATTCCTCTCCTGGGGATATATCCTAAGGAACCTAACACACCCAATACCTATGTACTTAGCAGCACAATTTGTAATAGCCAAAATCTGAAGCAACCCAAGTGTCCAACAACAGCTGAGTGGCTGAGCAAGTGGTGGTATATCTACCCAATGGAATACTACTCAGCTATTAAAAACAGTGACTTCACTGTTTTCAGTGCATCTTGGATGGAGCTTGAAGAAATCATGTTAAGTGAAATAAGTCAGAAACAGAAGGATGAATATGGGATGATCTCAACTCTCAGGCAGAAGTTGAAAAACAAGATGAGAAGAGAAAACACAAGTAGAACCTGAACTGGAGTTGGTGTATTGCACCAAAGTAAAAGACTCTGGGGTGGCGGGGGGGGGGGGGGGTGTGTGTCAGAGAGTACAGAGGACCTAGTGGGGGTTGTATTGTTATATGGAAAACTGAGAAATGTTATGTACAAACTATTGTATTTACTGTCAAATTTATAACATTAATCCCGCAATAAAGAATTTTTTTTTAAGTCTCCTTCTTCTCATAGGGGAAATAGGTGACAAAACCAAAATGGCCATGGTCTCGTGTAGTCCTGGTTGAACTGGGGTTCAGGGACCCTAGCCCTCATCTCCCCCTTACAACACCATGTGCAAACTTCTCCTTAACATCTCCATTTCTGTCTCCTCTTTGAAAAGTCTATTTTTTTCATTTTAATGAGAGAGATACAGAAAGAAATATACAGAGAGAGAGAGAGAGATACCAGAGCGAGACCAGAGCACTGCTTAACTCTGGCTTATGGTGGTGCTTGGCATTGAACCTGGGACTTTGAAGCCTTAGGTATGAAAGTCTTTTGCAGAAATGTTGAGGGAGAGAAGGACCACCCAGAAATGGGAGTGGTTGCAGGTGTAGGTGGGGCCTTTGGCTTTAAAGGGGGTGAACCTTTGGGGGCACGCTTTCTCTCCTGGGCCACCATGTGAGCAGCATGTAAGTCAGCTTTCAGTCTTCTTTCTTTCTCTCTTTTTCTTTCTGTTCTTTTTTTCTTCCTTCCTTCCTTCCTTCCTTCCTTCCTTCCTTCCTTCCTTCCTCTCTTTCCTTCTTTCTTTCTTTTTCTCTACCTCTTATCTTTCCCTAATACGTTTTTGTGTCCAATAAAGTTCAATTTGCCTGAATAATCATGCTTTCCCATCAATCCTTTGTTGAGATTTGACGTGATGAACTTCGGGAATGGGGAGAAGCAAGCGTAGGCCTTCCTATCCCCCCATGTTCCCCCAAAACAGAAACATCATGCTGCCCAAGTGCTCCCCTTTTCTTGATCTCTCTGTTTTATCAGCTCCTCTCCTTGGAGCACCTCACCCCTACACTATGAGAGCTCCCCCTCACTGCTGAGGGGTCACACTCCCCTTCACTTCTGCTTTTCTCCTGGTGACTAGCTTGCCATTGTTCCTTGGTTAAATCTTCTATCTGACTGTGACTTGTCAGAACAGTCTCTGAGGGAGTGCAAGATGTGGAGGCTACAGAGAAGGCAGCAAATAGGAGGGCCCTGACTCCCTGGACAGGCCTGAGCGAGGCCCTGGGAAGGAAGAGACCCAACAGGAGGACAGGGAAGTCAGGTGGGCATTGGGGCTTCACAAGTAGGGGAAAAGTTCTGCAGATGTCTTTCTCTCTCCCTCTCCATATTCCCCTCCCTTCTCAGTTTCTCTGTCCTATCAAATAAAAGAGAAAGGTAGGAAGGAAGAAGGAAAGGAGAGAGACAGAGAGGCAGTCAGAGAGATGGAGAAAGAAAACTCAGCACAGAAGCTTTCTTCAACATGGTGAGGCCCTGGCTCAAACCTGGGTCACACACACGGCAAAGTAAACTATTTTGCCAGCACAAGGGGCACCTTTTTATCTGAAGACACAGGGACACCAACGAACATGCTCCTATATTTCCCCAGTTCACATCCTGTATCTCATACGTGTTTTTTTTTTTTTTTTTGCCTCCATGGTTATTGCTGGGGTTCAGTGCCTGCACTACAAATCCACTGCTCCTGGAGGCTATTTTTCCCCTTTTGTTGCCCTTGTTGTTTATTGTTGTTGTTATTATTATTGTCATTGCTGTCATTGTTGTTGGATAGGACAGAGAAATTGAGAGAGGAAGGGAAGTCAAAGAGGAGGAGAGAAAGACAGACACCTGCAGATCTGCTTCACCGCCTGTGAAGTGACCCCCCTGAAGGTGGGGGGCCAGGGGCTCGAACCAGGATCCCTGAGCCATATGTACTTAATCCACTGCACTACCGCCCAACCCCCATCTCATACTTCTTAAATTATCCTTTTCTGTTTCTCTTGATCAAACCAGCTTTAGGAACACTCAGATATTTTTCTGTGGGTCTTCACTTTTCTCTCTCTTTTTTAAATTCTTTTTTAAAAACGCATCTTTAATTTTTTTTAATTATCCTTATTTATTGGATAGAGACAGCCAGAAATCAAGAGAGTAGGGGGAGATAGAAAGGGAGACAGAAACAGATGCCCACAGCACTTCATTACCACTTGTGAAGCTGCCCCCCCCCCCGCAGGTGGGGTCTGGGGGCTCAAACCCAGGTCCTTGTGCACTGTAGCATGTACGCTTAGCCAGGTGCGCCACAACCTGTTCACTTCTGCATGAAGACTTCCATGTTATCTAAGACATGAGAAGTGGTTGGGGCCAGGTGGTGGTGCACCTGGTTGAGCACACATGCCACAATGCACATAGGATGCAGGTTCAAGCCTCTCTCCCCACCTGTAGAGGGAAAGCTTCATGAGTGGTGAAGCAGGGCTGCAGGTGTCTCTCTCTCCACCTTCCCTCTTGATTTCTGGCTGTCCCTGTCCAATGAATAAATAAAGATAATAGACAGGAGAGGGGACACAACCTGTAAAACGTACAAGTTACCATGTATGAGGACTCCATGTGAGCCCCTCAGTCCCCACTTTTGTGGGGAACCTTCATAAGTAGTGGAGCAGTGCTGAAGGTGTCTCTCCCTATTTCTTTATCTCTATCATAATTTAAATAAATACTTTAAAATGGAAACAAAAGACTTACATTAAATGAATCTATATGCCTGTCTACTGTTAGTACATCTTTTTCACCTTGGTTTTCAGATCCAGTCAAGAATCCTGAGAGGGTTGAGGGACATCCCTCTCCCTTCTCCCCTCCACCCCACCCTCATTCCCCCAAACTGCATAGGCTGCTGGGCAGACATCCCAGGATTCACTGCATGGCTGTGCTCCTGGACAGCAAGTAGCCAAGGAAATGTCTCATTCCACCTAGGTCCCCCAGATCTGCCTCCCAACCCCTCCACACTGCTTCACTGAACCACAGACAGCAGAGGCAATGCCATCCAAGACAAACCCCCTCTTAGCTGGGCAAGGAGACCCCAGATCATTCAGCATGAGTCACCACTTTTCTTAAGGGCCAGTGTGAGGGTTTTGTTTGTATGCCTTTGCTTGTTTTTATGAGACAGACAGACCAAAGCATCGCCCCACCAATTACAATGTTCCATTTGGGTTTCCTCTGTCCTGTTTTTATGTGGTGTCATGGACCCGGCCCAACTTCCCAGCATGCCAGACATACACTCTACTGCTGAGCCACCTCCCCAGTCCCAAAGGGGTCCCTTCCTTCACCCCACCCTCAACATATCTGCTTCAGGCACTGGATTGTTATGACTTGAGGTGTTATCTCTTCCAAAAATGTTTTCATTTTAAACGATGACTGTGCTGAGCAGATAATACTTTACTTAGGAGAAAGGAAAGATAGGGAACCAGCATATATTGACTTCCTGTTTGGAACTTGTCTCTGTACTCTGTATACTCAAGACTTGTAAACTTTTATTTTAATACCTCTAACTACTAGTCATTCAACGATCATTTTTGAGCATCCATTATGTTTACGGCATGTTCCAGGCACAGGGAGGGATCAGAAAGGAACACAACAGATAAAGGTTCTATCCTCATCACAGATTCTAATGGGGCCAACGCACAGTCAACAAGAAAATGAGTGGTTGTACATCTGGCTGAGTGCACACATTACCATGGTCAAGACTCAGGTTCAAGCCCTCAGTCCCCACCTGCAGGGGGGAAGCTTCAGGAACACTGAAACAATTTATCTTCCTCTGTCTCTCCCGTTCCCTATCAATTTCACTCCATTGAAATTAGTAATCCCCCACATTTCCCGGAATTTGTACACTTCTGGAGGACTCAGATTGTAACCAATCCACTTTTGCCTTTGATTCAGTACTTTTTTTTTTTTTTTCTGCGTCCAGGGTTATCACTGCCTGCACTACAAAGCCACTGCTCCTGGAGGCTGTTTTTCCCATTTTGTTGCCTTGTTACCCTTGTGGTTGTTATTGTTGTTGTAGCTATTGTTGCTGGATAGGATGGAGAGAGGACGGGAGGCAGAGGAGGAGAGAAAGATAGACACCTGCAGACCTATTTTACCGACCCCCTTGCAGGTGGGGAGCTGGGGGCTTGAACCCAGATCCTTGTGCCGGTCCTTGCACTTTGTGCCATGTGCACTTAACCCGCTGTGCTACCACCGACCCCCGATTTAATACATTTTATAACCAATCAGCCCAATCAGCTTGTGCCTCATCCAGTTTGAAAAGGATAAAACCTGCCTGTCAGAGTGGAACAGGCAGTCAGATGTGGTAGGTCCACTGGGGTGAAATAAAAGTGTTTTCCTGCCCTTCATGCCACCTCAGTCTAGCTCTGCCATGACTACTCTAGAGCCCTAACACTCCAGAGCTGTAACACTATATAGAGCTCTAACACTTTGGACCTGCATGGCAGATATTTCTGTAATACCGTCTCTACCCAAAATATAACTAAATTTTAAAAATTAAAAAGGAAAGAAAATGAGTACAATGCAGAGAGAATTTAAACACAATAAACAGGATGGAGAGAGATAAAGCAGGGGAGGGAGACTGGAGGCGCCAGAGATGGGGGTGGGCAGTGGGAGCAGTAAAATGAGGAGACCAGGGACCTTTCAGCAGGGATTAAAAAGATTAGGAAAGCAGCCACAGCTGGGGAGGAGATTCCAGGTGTAGGGACCACCTGCCAAGGGGGTGAGTTCTGTAGTAAGAGATGAGGGCTATTCAAGGCGCAGCAAAGAAATGGGGCTGGTGAGAGGAACACTAACTAGGCCCATCATGTAAATGTGGAGGTATAACCAAGCAACAGGAGATAAAAAATTATTCTTGGGGCTAGGGAGATAGCATAATGGTTATGCACAAAGACTTTCATGCTTGAGGCACCAAAGGTCCCAGGTTCAGTCCCCAGCACCATCATATACCAAAGCTGAGCATTGTTCTGGTTAAAAATTGAAAATGGTTTGGTGAACATCCATATCCATATTAAGGTAGAAACTATAGTTTACATCTACTGTTGTCTAACAGTGTTGAGAAAGATTCTAATTTATACTTATTAGCTGTGAAGAGAAAGACATTCTAATTTAAATGACATTATTCCAAAAAAAAAAAAAACCTGTAGTTTGAATACCTATTAAGGCTCAGAAAAGAAAGGAATTCTAGCTTACTGTAGAATTTAAATATGTATTGTCAAGGGAAGAGAACAATAGTTAACCACTCAAACAAATGGCTTTTTTTTTTAATTCTTTCTTTTTTTTTTTTTTTTTGCCTCCAGGGTTATCACTGGGGCTCGGTGCCTGCACTAGAATCCACTGCTCCTGGAGACTATTTTTTCCCTTTTTATTGTTTTCTCCCTTGGCCTCAGTTTCCTCTTCTGCAAAATGGGGCTACCCAGTGCCCTCCTCTAGGAGACTGGGCAAATGAACTATGTAAAACACTTTGGAAACTGTCATGTGCTGTAGTTGTTCTTATGATACTATAAGCACCACTTGGGGCTAGAGAGGGGGTAGTTCAGCACATAGGGCACGTGCTTTGCCAAGACTTGCATCCTGGCACCACATAGGAGGCACTGTGACACTGGGGGGAAACTCTTGTGTGGTGGTCTCTCTCTTTCTCCCACCTCTCTCTCTGCATGAAGTGAAACAGGAAATTATACATGCAAAGTCCCAAAAGGAAAGATGGGAAGGAGGGAGGGAGGAAAGAAGGAAGGAAGGAAGGAAGGAAGGTAGGAAGGAAGGAAGGAAGGAAGGAAGGCAAGCAGACAATTCAGAGTCTATGTCTATCTCATGTTGGATCCCAAAAGCACTATTAGTTGACAGAACTAAATTCTTGGTCCTATTCACTAGATGGTAAGGACTATTTTTACTTTGGTGTCACAGCAATCTGACTATTTGGGGTGGGAAAGATTCCAGGAGGCCCTCACCAGCCTCTCTGAACTTTGACAGGATCTGTCAGGCCATATCTCAAACTACTCTCCCCATGCTACCCTCACCCCCACCCCACCTAGGGTTCTGTCTCTCAGCCTTGCTGGAGAGAGCTGTGTGCCAATGGGCTCTATTATTAAATCCCGCAGGGTGACCTCAACTGGGCTCTCAATGCTGCCAAACAATTTTCATCCTTTGGTTAAGTCCTTGTTTGCTTCCTGTGGTGAGAACTCCAAACCCAAGTCCCCAGCTCCACGGTCCCATCCCCTCCCCTGACTCCCAGCAGATGGTTTGGCTTCAGATGCAAGTTCAACAACAGGAGCTTCTTCCCTGCCTGGACATTCCTGAGCAGACCTCAGTCTACCCTGCACTCCACCCATCTTTTTCCAGAGCCAGAGCCAGCACCAGCTCTCAGTGGGGAGGACCAGCCCACACTGCCATTGCTTAGTTGCTATAGAAATTTACTAGATCAACCTGAAAAGAAATATGAAGAAGGAAGTGGATTGTTGTGTTGTTCACACAGAAACCAGGAGAGATGCTTGTAGAAGCAAAGGGGACTGACTACAGATTGAGCTGATGAGGGGGTACAACAAGGAGATGGCAGGGGGAAAACTGGCCAAGTATGAGCCCCATTTTTTTTTAGATTTTTTAAAAAAAATTTCCCTTTTGTTACCCTTTTTGTTTTTTATTGTTGTTGTAGTTATTATTGTTGTTGTTGTTATTGATGTTGTTGTCATTGTTGGATAGGACAGAGAGAAATGAAGAGAGGAGGAGAAGACAGAGAGAGGGAAAGACAGACACCTGCAGACCTGCTTCACCACTTGTGAAATGATGCCCCTGCAGGTGGGGAGCCAGGGGCTCAAACCGGTATCCGTATGCCAGGCCTTGCGCTTTGCGCCACGTGGGCTTAACCCACTGCACTACCACCTGACTCCCATGAGCCCCATTTTACTTTATTTTTTATTTTGTTTTTTATTTTATTAGAAGCCCAACAAGATTGCAAGTAACTGTACTTACACAGTAGTCGTGATCATGTTTCTTGAGCTTAATACTTCACTATAGTCTAAGGTTTCTACTATAAGCACAGAGCACTTTCCTGATCAGAGCAGAAAGCAAAGATGCCACCAGCAGCTCTCTGTGACGAGCTGTGTGTGCTTCAGTCTTGTGGTCCCTTTAATGCAGCCCTTCCTGGGTGGTGTGTGGTAGACAGCTGTGCAGTAACTCCAGTAGGCACCAGCAGCCAAGAGCACTATAGCCAATTGCCTCTGCAGTGGGGCCCCAGGCGTGCAGAATGGAAATGCCTCAAGGGGATGTGTTCTTACCCAGGCTTGCTTCCACTATGGGACAGGTGTTTGGGGGTGAATGTGCTAGGTTGGCTCCAGATAATTATTATTTTTAAAAAATGATGATTACTTCATTTCCCTGCCTCTGTTTTCATGGGAAGTTTGAACACTCAGAAGCATTTGGTTACCTTTGTTTGGGGTTCCATGGATCCATTTACCAGAGGCCCCACTGTGTACTGCCACTGCTGATACGAAGGGGTTCCTACCCAAGGTTGTCAGTGGGGATGTGTGTGTGGCACTCTTCGTCCAGGGCATAGGGGGTGGGGGGGCTTGAGCAACAGTTGGAGGTGTTTTTTCTTTCTTTTTTAAAATTATTATTTATTTAACAGAATAGAGAGAAATTGAAAGGGGAAGAGAGAGAGAGAGAAACAGATAACTTGAAGCACTGCGTTATCACTTATGAAGCTTTCTCCTACGTAGGTGGGGACCAGGGGTTTGAACCTTGGCTCTGTGCTTGGTAATGTATGTGCTCAGCTGGGTGCTGCCACCTGATACTTTTCTTTCTCTTTCACCAGAGCACTGCTCAACTCTGGTTTATGGTGGCGTAAGGAATCAAACCAGGGTCTTTGAAGACTTCAACATGCCCCACCAACCTGCCAATCTCTCTCTTCCTTCCTTCCTTCCTTCCTCTCTCTCTTTTTAAATTTGTTTTAAATCTTTATTTATTTACTGGATAGAGACAGTCAGAATTGAGAGGGAAGGGGGTGATAGAGAGGGAGAGAGACAGAGAGACACCTGCAGCACTGCTTCACAACTTGAAGCTTTCCCCCTGCAGGTGAGGGCCAGGGGATTGAAACTGGGTCCTTGCACACTGTAAAATGTGCGCTCAACCAGGTGCGCCACCACCTGACCCCTTCTCTCTCTTTTATCAGAGCACTGCTCAGCTCTGGTTTATGGTCCTGCAAGGGACTGAAGCAGGGTCTTTGAAGACTTCAGCATGAAAGTCCTTTGCATAACCATTATGCTACCTCCCTCTCCCTAGGGGGTGGGGTGTGTCTGTGTTAGAACTGAAGGAAGTGTGTGACTGATTTAGTGGGCGAGGGCCAGGGTGGTAAAACATTCCACAGTACAGGGGACAATCCTGCAGAGCCAGGCATTAGCCAACCCCGGTGTCAACACCTTCAGGGAGAAACTCTGAACTGGACAGTGGAGTGCAGACAGTAACTAGAAGGGACCGAGGGACAGGAGGGGACACTGTTTCTCAGCAGCGGCAGCCCGACATGGTCACCTACGCTTCAGAGTGACTGAAGCTCCCAGGTCCGCCAGCAAAGCCAGAAATGCAGATGATGATGATGTAAAATTTCCTGATTATTGAAAAAACACCTCGTGGGCCAAACAAAACACATCTGTGAGCCAGATCTAGCCCTCTGGTTGCCAACCCGTCATCCAGGCTTGGGAAAAGACACAGTCCCTGTCTTCACCAAAGGAGTACAACTGCACCTTTATACAAGTAAGTCCAGGCTCTAGGGCAGATGGACCTGGGTTCAAATCCCAGCTTTGTCATTCACTACTTGAAATCTCAGGAAAGTGAAAAACTCCTTCGAGCTTCACACTTTCCTAGTTCATTAAATGGAACTAATGGTGATGCCTCCTCCCCTCACACACACTGGTTTATCAGGAAATAAATCTGGTCAGAAGTCCCCATATCTTGCACATGGGTAATGCTTAATCCAGTCGAGTTATTCTTATTATAAGGATATCACAGATAAACATTCAGTGTACACAACACCCTGTACTCAACACCCAAGGCTTATAAGTAAGTGTGAGAGAAAGCCTTTGACCCAGAAGTGTTTTCATTTTGGAGAGAGAGATAAATCCTGGGCATAAATATTTTGAGCTGGTCAGATAAAAAGAATGTGGCCAACTTGAAACAGTCATAGGGAAGGACAAGTGGGCATGTCTTGTGAAGATCTCGGTGGTAATGGAGGTGTTAGAATCCCCCAGAGAGGAAATGAAAGGGAGAGGGAAGGCAAGAGGAGGGGCCAGGTGGTGGTGTACCTGGTTGAGTGCACATGTTATAATGCACAAAGACCCAGGTTTGAGCCCCCAGTCCCCACTTGCAATGGGAAAGTTTTGTGAGTGGTGAAGCAGTTCTGCAGATGTCTATCTTTCTCTCTCCCTGTCTCCCCTCCCCTCTCAACTTCTCTCTGTCCTATCAAAACAAAGTAGGAAAAAAAAAAGAGGAAAAGATGGCTGCCAGGAGCAGTGGATTCCTAGTGCTGGCAATGAGCCCTAGCAATAACCCTAATGGCAATAAAATAAATAAATAAAAATAATGTACTTACTAACTAACTAACTACCAGACACCCTTGAGGTCCTCCACAGTGTGCTGAATTCGCACCTTTGGCCTCAACTATGCAGGGACCAGGCATGAGACTAGAATGAACCAACGTCTGTCTGGGGATACTGACCACTGGCTAGAGTGTGGCCCAGGGGATGGAAGCAATATCTGGAGCAGAGATCTGAGGTCAGCACAGAAGGCAGCTGAGGAGGGGATGGGACCATAGACCTGTAGAGAGGACTATATATGGGGTGGAGAAAGTGTCTCTGTGTGTGTGTGTGTGTGTGTGTGTGTGTGTTTGGTACTCGCATCATCAGACCTCTGGACAGACCAAATTTGGGTGGTGGTGTGGGGGATGCTGTTAACACTGACTCCCGCTGCTGTGGAATTTTGTACAGAGAAAATGGTCTTCGACTCTTGTCTAACAACACCTCTATGTTCTCCCTCCTTACACTCCATCACCAGACATGTTCTTTTCTCTGTCCACCAAGCCTTGTGACTACAAGCGCCTGCTTCTCAGCTTGTTTGGAAAATGTTGGAAGCAGCTCCCTGTCACGACCTTGCTGTCATTTTCAAATCTCCCAGAACCTCCCCCGAGTCCATCTTTAACACAAGAGGGCAACTGTTCCTGAGGACACACCTGAAGGCATTCACCAATCTCTAGGGAAGGACCCCTAGCTTCCAAGTGAGTCACAGTCCCTTAAATGTACTTCTGGGTTTAGAAAAGGCACCTCACAGGCCAGAGGAAGCATCCTCTGCAGCTTGTGCTCAAAGGGACCTGGCCTGTCCACAGAGTCTGGATCTCTCCACTCCTCAGGTGCTCCTACCGCTGAAGCCAGAGTCAGTGGGTGGCATGACCAGCAAGCAGGACAAGTGACAAACGGCAGCTTACAACTCACTACTGTTTTCATAGGTACCTGTTAGAGGGTCAGCTTCCTGTCACCAGAAGTGACTCTTTTTTTATTTCATTATTTTATTTATTTATTATTATTATTTTATTATTTTTATTATTGGGGTTTAGTGCCAGCATTATGAATCTACCACTCCTGGTGGCCATGCCATTGTTTTTTTTTAATTCTATTTTTTAAATTTTTTAAAAATTATTTATTTATTCATGAAAGAGATAGGAGGAGAGAAAGAACCAGACATCATGTGCTGCCGGGGAACGAACTCAGGACCTCATGGTTGAGAATTCAATGCTTTATCCACTGTGCCACCTCCCAGACCACTAAATTCTATTTTTTTTTAATTGATTGGATACAGAGAAATTGAGAAGGAAGGGGGAGACAGAGAGGGAGAGAGACAAGACACCTACAGGCCTACTTCAACATTCATGAAGCCTTGCCCCCTGCAGGTGGGGAGTGGGGGCTTGAACCTGGGTCCTTATGCATGGTAGTTGTGTGCACTTAACCAGGTGCACGCCCCCTCCCCCCCAATTCAGTTCCTTCCTTCCTTCCTTCCTTCCTTCCTTCTTTCCTGCACTGCTTAGCTCTGGTTTATGGTTGTGTGGGAGATTGAGCCTGGAACCTTTGGTGTCCACAGGCATTTAAATCTTTTTGCATAACCATTATGCTAGCTCCTCAGCCCTTGTCAACTCAGCTTCTAAATGCAAGCTGAGGGCTGTGCTGTGGCTTCCTCCAGGAATTGGTAACAAAACTACTTCTCAGGTTCTTCTTTCTTTCTTCTAGAACCTTCTATAAAAATGTGTCTGGAGAACTGGTTAAACAGCTTACTTGGATAGTGAGCTGCTCTGCTATGAACACACCCCGGGTTCAAACCTGTCCCTCAAAACGTTGAAAGAAGGTTCAGGACTGTGGTCTCTCGCTCTCTCACCTCTTGTCTCTAGTGTAATAAAAAGTGTGTGTGTGTGTGTGTGTGTGTGTGTGTGTGTGTGTTGGGGGAGGGGTACTGGCAGGATATTTTATTAGCTAGGAGGGTGAGTGCCTGCTAGGTCATGTATCTGACCCAGGTCCCAGTCTGGTCTGGTCTGTCCTGCAAGTGTGGTGTAATTTTTCACTCTTTCTCTAGCTGAAAAAGCATAAGTCCCTACTAGGACAAAAACAAAAGCAAAAAATGTCTGGAGACCTGGGTAGAAACTAACCTGTGGTTACCTGACCCTGAGTTTGGCACAAGTCACATCTCATCAATCAAACAGGGCCTTTGGGCTTTAAAAGATCAGATTCGGTTCCCTGGGCACAGTCTGACTTATATGTAGGGGCAGGAGGGTGGACACTCCCAAACCAACTCAGAGGTTTGGGCTGGAGACTGTCCTTCTGAGGTGGGACAGATTGTTAGAAGCAAATCTGGGGGCTTGTGACCCCGGCCTGGGATCAAAAGTCTCTCAACTCCCACCCAGACCCCAGAGCCTAATCTGTCACAACCTCCCCGTGGTTCCCTGGGGATTTGAATCCTACGACCCCTTTCAGGTCCGGGTCCTGTAAACAAATGGAAATGATGCCCTTACACAACAAAGGGCTGGGCGGGTGGATTAGCTGACAGCCCTGGGAGAGCCTCCTAGGCCCTGGGGAGTGATGGTCCCCGGAGGGGGCTAGGGGAGAGGTCAGAAAGGGGAGCGTGCTCTGCAGGGTCAGGGGCCTCTGGCAACCCCGGCTTCTCCCGCTGGGTGCCCCTGAGCAGCCCCCTGCCCTGGGTGGGTCAGGCTCCCGCCCGCATGTCCGCCGCCGCCCTCTGGCCCCTCTCGGCTGGGGTGCTCAGTGCTAAGCCGCAATCCTCCAGGCCGAGAGCCCAGGCAAGTCTGCTCGGTCCCCCTTCCTCCTTCCCAGGTTCCTTGTCAGGACTAAAGGCAAAGTGGAAGTGGGGGGTCACAGCTTGGAGAGGAAGGTGGCCAAGCCAGCTCGGGACCAGCTCCAAGCAAGTAAACTAAACTGCTCTCTCCCCAGGCCCCCAGGCCCCCAGGCCCCCAGCCCGCCCCCGCAACCCTTCCCAATCAGGGAGTCTAAAATTACCATATTTGCCGCATCTGCAGCCAGGCCGGCACTAAACAAGATGAATAGGTTTGACGCAGGAACCGGAGAAGTATGGGGCAGGGCTGGACCGAGAGGGGAGGGGGGAGGGGGACTCAGGGGGAGGGAGGACTAGGCAGGCAGGGGTGCGGCAAGGCCATCCATCTAGCACCCCAGGCCGGTAGAAGAGCGCGAGGAAGTCCACAGGCCGCAATCTCGTAGGACAGAGAGAGAGAGAGAGAGAGAGAGAGAGAGAAGAAGAAGAAGAAGAAGAAGAAGGAGGAGGAGGAGGAGGAGGAGGAGGAGGAAGGGGAGGGGGAGGGGGAGGGGAGGGAAGAAAGAAAGAAGAGAGCAGTTAATAAAGAGAGATGGTGATGGGGGAGGTGAAAGCTAACTTTAGAAGTTTTAGAATTGCCAACTTTAGAAAGCTTCTCCTGTGCTGGGGGCGCCACCATTCGGTCGAGAGTACACGTTACCATTCACAAGACCAGGGTTCAAGTCCCTGGCCCCCGAGCTGCACATGAGCACATAAAGGAAGCTTCATGAGCTGAGGAGCACTGCTACAGGTATCCCTCTCTATGTTTATGTCTCATGCTCTTTTTCCTGATCTTTCTATGGTTCAACCTCTATCAAAGAAAAAAAGGAAAGAGAGAGAAAGGAAGAGAGAGAGGAGAGGAGAGGAAAATAGTGGAGTCATTGTGCAAGCATTGAACCCCAGTGATAATCCTAGTGGGGAAGAAAAAAAGAAAGAGCCAGAAAGAGAAGGAACAAGGTGTGTTTCCATTTCCTCTTGTCCCCTTTCCTTTAATACTGTCTAAGGAGAGGGGTCAGAGAAAATAGTTCCTTTGGATAGTGTGCTGCCATGCCATGTGTGCATGACCCGGGTTCGAACCTGGTCCCTACCGAATTGAAGGAAGCTCGGATGCTGTGGTCTCTTTTACTTTCTCTAGTGGTGGCTGCTGCCGCTGGTAGTGGTCCACCTGATTAAACACACATTACAAAAAATGCTCATGAACCCAGTTTCAAGCCAGCAGACCCCACCTGCAGAGGGAAAGCTTTGTGAGTGGTAAAACAGTGCTGCAGGTATCTCTATTCTCTCTCCCTCTTTATCCCCCTCCCCTCTCAATTTCTCTTTGTGCCTATGAAATAAATAATTAAGTAAATAAATAAATGAAAAACAGCAACAAAAGTCAATCTCAGGAGAAACTGTTGAGGCCTTCAAGACACCATCCGTTCAATGTGAGGGCGAAATGAAATGAAGGTGGGGGCAGAGACAAGCCCAGCAAATGCAAGTAGAGAATGTGGAGCTGTAGGCTCTTCCACAGAGGGACAGAATGATGAGGGAGGCCAGAGCAGAAAGGGCACAGGAAGTGAGGCCCCAGGCCCCAGGCTAGGTGGGGCTGCAGCGCTGAGGAGCCTGTGGGACTTCTGACCCCAGATTACCTCCCTGTAATCAGAGTATCTACACCTGGGTCTGTTTCATGTCTGGGCTCTTCTTTCAGTTTGTGTTTCATTTCCACAGGTTTTTCAGTGGCTGAAATAAGGTCCACTGATGGGCACCAGTGGACAGGAGGTGGACTGTGAGGACCTGGGTAACTGGAAGGAAGGCAGAATGAGGTGTCTATAGAAATAGGATTAGTGGGGGTTGGGCAGTAGTGCAGCAAATTAAGCCCATGTGGCACAAAGCCCAAGGACCAGTATCCGGGTTTGAGCCCCCAGCTACCTACCTGCAGGGGGGCTCAACTCACAAGCAGTGAAGCAGGTCTGTAGGTGTCTATCTTTCTCTCCCCCTCTCTGTCTTCCCCTCCTCTCTCCATTTCTCTCTGCCCTATCCAATAACAACGTCATCAACAACAACCACAAAAAAACAACAAGGACAACAAAAAGGAAAATAAATAATAATATATTTTTAAGAAAATAAAGAAATAGGATTGGTGGAGCAGCAAAGAACTCACTTGGCTAGTTTGCTGCTTTTGCCATGTACATGATCCAGGTTCAAGCCTGGCCCCAACTAAATTGAGGTTTTCTCTCTCTCTCTTTTAATTTTTATTGATTGATTTCTTTATTTATTAGATAGAGACAGAGAGTTATTGAGAATGGAGGGATGATAGAGAAGGAAGGAAACAGAGACACCACACCTGCAGCCCTACTTCACCACTCGTGAAGCTTTCTCCCTGCAGGTGGTTATCAGGGACTTGAACCCAGGGCCTTGCACACTGTAATGTGTGCAATTAACCAGGTGCACCACTGCCTGGCCCCAACTCTTTCTCTCTCTGTCTCTCTCTCTCCCCCACACCTTCTGTCTCCCTTTCTCTCTCTCTCCCCCCAGACCTCTCTCTCTCTCTTTCTCTCTCTCTCTCTCTCTCACACACACACACACACATTTTTATTCTCTCTGTCTCTGTTTACAGAGAAAGGAAGGAAGGAAGAAATAGAATTGGCAATTGTAGGAGATACAGAGAAAGGATTAGTGTTGGGGGTGGGGGAAAGAGAAGGTTCATGATCAGCACTGACTTATAAACCAGCTTCTGTACTAAAAAAAAAAAAAATCAGAACCAGTTGCCCTCTGCCTAAGATCTGTTGGAATTTGAGCCCACTTTTTATGCTTATTTAATTATTTATTCATTGATTTATTTATGTATTATTTTTGCCATCAGGGTTATTGCTGGGGCTCAGTGTCTGAACCATGACTCTACTACCCCCACTGGCCACTTATTTTTCCTTTTTCCTTCTTTTATTTTGTGAGAAACACACAGAGAGAGAGAAACAGAGCCTCCTGTATACTGCTCTATTATTGCTCGGAAAACTTCTCCCCCACAGGTAGGGAACAGAGACTTGAGCCCTGGCCTTTGGTGTGTGCTCTACCAGGCACACCACTGCCAGGCTTGGAGCACATTTCTAAGCAATTTTCTAGTCCACATGAGCTGAGGCATTTTGGTTTGGAGGTGGTAAGAGATAGTGTTGGAGTGTGAGCTTAGCTGCCCCCCCCCCCCAACATACACACAATGTTTCCAAGAAGTCAGTGCATAGTTAAGCCAGGCCCTGGCCTCTGTATGTGTTAGGAGAGTGTTCTAGTCAACTACATCGAAGGATGTTTCTATTCTCAGTTCTCAGTGGTCCAGACTAGCTAAGAACCTTTCTCCACCATTAACATGGTGAAAACTAGGCAGAATTAGTCACCCAAGATGGCAGCTCAGACTCCCACAGACCTTTGCCCGGTCTTAATCTGGGATATATATATATATATCTTCTCCTTCTTAGTTCTCTCTCTCCTCCACTGATTCCCTCCTGTAAGGTGCTGTTTCTTCCAGGTTTGGGCTTCTGTTTATTTATTCCTCCAGCTCTGCTCTTCTTGGTCTTGCCCTGCTGGCTTCATTTAACACACACGCGCGCGCGCGCACGCGCACACGCACACGCACAGGCACACACACACACACACACAGGCGCATGCACACAGACACTGTGACCTCAGCCATAGCCAACTCTCGAATTGCCCACATATATTTCCAACTGTCTGTTGACTATCTCCAGTTGGATATTCTCCAGTTGTCTCAAAGCACACATGTCCAAAACTGATCTCATTATCTACGCTCTCTTGCTTCCCACGGCAAGCCCCTCCTGGAGTTCCTCCCGACCCTGTCTCTCAGTCAGAGATATCACCAGTGGCTCAGACATCCAAATGGGAGCCTCACGTCACCTCTGACCTCTCTCCCTCACCAAGGTCTTTCAGTGCTCACTCCAGGGAGGGCTTTCAATCTCTCTCTTTCCTTTTATGACACCCACCCTTACCTACAGGGAAGCTTCTGAGCACTTCTCTGCTATGAAGCCCTCCTACTGGAGCTCTCATTCTTGGCCCTCCTTCCACTGGACACACAGGAGAGAGCCGTCTGAACACAAATTTCACCCAGCCAATGTCTGCTTAGGGTCTGCTTTGTGCCCAGAACCGAGTGCACAACAATGATTATGATGTAGTAGCATTTCTGTTCTCAAGAAGTTTTCATTTCAGTTGGGGAGCCAGACAGGACACAAGTACTAAGCAGATGAGTGGACAAAATGCTTCTGAGTTTCTGTAAGTGATGTGAGAGAAATAAACCAGGGGCTGAGGTAGGCCAGACTGGGTGAGGTGGGAATTGTACCACTGTGCACATAAAGTCCTTAAGGTGGTGAGGGGGGGATGGGTGGTGGCACACCTGGTTAAGTGCATGCAGTACAATACTCAAGGACCAAGCCCTCCATTGCCACCTGCAGGGAGGAAACACCACGAGTGGTGGAGCAAGGCTTAAGGTGTCTCTCTGTCTCTCTATCTTCACTCTCCTCTCTATTTCACTCTGTTCTATCAAATAAAATAAAGTTAAAAAAATTTTTTTAAGTCCTTAAAGGCTTTTTACTCCTATAGAACAGAGCTCAAACTCTTCTGTGCGGCATGCTTAACCTCTGACCTGACCGACTCTTCAGCTCCTCTCCCGCTATGTTATCATCTTTGCTCCCCTCAGTCCCATGCTCCATGTACTATTCATCTTTGCCAAGCCCCCTATTTCTGGTAAGTCGCAAACAAGCAATAGCTGTTTGGGGATTCAATGTGTGGGGGTCAATTACTGATGGATAGGGTTTCTTTTATAGGCACGCCTTCTTCCCCTATCTAGAGTCTTCTATTTGGTGGAGTTTCTTCTTTCTCTCTCTCCCTTCTCAATATTTATTTATTGGATACAGACAGAAAGAAACTGAGAGGGGAAGGGGAGATAGAGAAAGAAAGAGAGACCTGAAGCACTGTTTTTCTGCTTATGAAGTTTTCCTGATGCAAGGTGGGGACTGGGGACATGAACCTAGGTCCTTGTGCATTGTAACATATGTTCTACCCAAGTACGCCACCACCCAGCCCTGGTGGAGATTCTTTACAATAGTTCCTTCCTTTGAATTTCCAAAGAGTCTTTCATGACTGCCTCAGTCTCTGAAGGGAGACTGGGGTATCCTGCCCTGCCACTCAAGGAAGACTTGTCCTGAAATGAGTGCAGCCTGCAGTGTCCCCAGCTGTGAGCTCAGACCAATAGGGACTCAGAGGTTACACAGGCTAAGGTGCTAAATATATATATGTCCTGTGTGGGGTGGATGGAGGTAAATAGTTAATTTTATTCACAAAAGTTTTTCAAGAATGGGAGCTACTCTCTGCCCTAATCCAACTTTCTAGCCCTTTTTCTCTACTCTGACACCATTTTCTCAGACAATATATTTTTTTCTGTTTTTTTCTTTTATTTATTTCCTTTTGTTGCCTTGTTGTCTTATTGTTGTAGTTATTATTGATGTTGTTGTTGTTGTTGGATAGGACAGAGAGAAATGGAGAGAGGAAGGGAAGACAGAGAGGGGGAGAGAAAGACAGACACCTGTAGACCTGCTTCACCACTTGTGAAGTGACGCCCCTGCAAGTGGGGAGCCGGGGGCTCGAACCGGGATCCTTATGCCGGTCCTTGCGCTTAGTGCCACGTGCGCTTAACCCGCTGCGCTACCGCCCGACTCCCCTCAGACAATATTTTTATCCAACGTCATGCTAGCTATCACAGTCAAGCAAAGCTACCATAGCTATGGGTCCCTAGAAACATGCCTAAAATGGTCTTCCTAACTTTCTTCCCTACTCTCATCTGCTATGTTCCTACTTTTTGGTTTCTGTTCATTAACCATTTTGTCTCACTTTATGTCCTGCCACCTTCCAGACACCAAGTTGCAGATGCTACCAGCATTTCATCCTGACTTCTTTGGGCAGATGACCGACTTCACCAGTGTGTCCTGGAACCTTGCTTCTCCTGAGCTGTTGCCCACTAGGGAAAGATTGGGGATTCAGAACTCTGGTGATGGGAATGGTGTGGAATTATACTCCTGCTGACATGTAGTTTTGTAAATCAATATTAAATCACTAATAAAATAAAATAAAATAAAATAGTCCCTCACATTTTACCACTTCTGGTACTTGTAATGTTTGAGCATGTCTCCTGCTAGACTCCTATGGCATTGAGAGCAAGAGGAATTTTGTTCCATTCTGAAGAGAAAATAAAAATGTCTGGCACCAGAGGTGCCCCAAACATGCCAGTTGAGTTGACTGTGAAGAGCATGAAGCAAAGGAAAGTGACTATTACCCTTTTCCAGATTGTTTTGTGCTTAAACAACTCCAGTGATCAAACTATTTGGGTGGAAAAAAACAGCGTGAAGATATTTGCTGCCAGATGGACAGCCAAAGGCTGCACCTCCTCTTGCTCAAAGAACAGTCTCATGGAGCCCAGCTTTGTCACTCTTGTTTTGGCTGCTGAAAAAATATTTATTTATTTGTTTATTTATTTATTTTTTGCACAATCCAAGCAGAAGACAATGAAGCAGATGTGAGCTTATGGAAACTGACCGACAGATCTGAGAGTATCTACTTGAACAGAAATCACCACCACTCACCACAAATGCACCAGTCCAGGGCTGGGAGTTGAGTTTATCTGTTCACAAGACCAGTGAATGATCAACTCCCAGCAGCCTGTGGTGCTTATTTCCTTCCAGGACCATGAAAGAAGCCTAATTTCTTGGCTGTTCCCACCTGCCACTCTTGGAACTCTGTTGTCACTATGCACTGAGATCAGAATGGCTGAACACAGGGGTCTGTTGGCCTTTGGCAAATGACGTCCTAAAATCCCTACCCCTTTTGACTGAATGGGGAAGAGGAATGGACAGGGAACCAAACATAAACATGACAATTAAAAAAATATGTTGCACCAAAGCAAAGGACTCTGGAAAAAGAACAGGATATGGGGGTCCTAGAGGGGAGACTGGGGTCCTGGTGCATGACAGTAGAAAAGAACTTATGTTGGGTGTGAGAGTGTTTTCGCAGGCAGCTATCACGGGGAGATGAGAAATCGTACCCTTGTGTCAACAGTTGTACTGTAAACCATTAGCCCCCTGACAAATTCTATTAAAATAAATAAGTTAATTAATTTTAAAAATGTGATTTGGAGTAAGAACAACAAAGAAAAAAGAGGTAGATTTTGTGAAAAAAATTTAGACTTGGCTCTTGCTTTCTAAAAGACACTGGGCATCTGCCAACCTGCCTGACATTCTCAAAACACTCCTGACTCTTGAGCTTCACACATGGTCACCTCATCCTTTCTTTTTGAGATCTCCCCAGAAAGTACCCCACCCCTGACCTGAGCATTGCATTTGTCCTACTCCCTCAGGGACTAGTTCAATTTTTTTCTTGACAGTCTTGTTTTATTCACTCAAGGTTGGTGTCGCCAACTCAACTGTCCTCAGCCAAGCCTCCAAAGGAAATGTGATCCCCTCGCTGCATCAGATCATTTGGAAATAGATACGACTGGCTTGGAGTCACTCCATGCGGAGCTGCAAAATTGCTCTCTCCCCTTCTAAGTGGGTTGGGTCAAGCCCAAACTGAGGAAGAGGTTTCCAAGGAATACAGAGCAGGGGACTGTAGTAAGTGGTGGTGATTCAGTCAGTGGACCTCTTGCTTTTCTAACTTAGTATTAGCCTTCTGCTGGCAGCCAGTGTGTGTAGGCGGCCTTCATGATCAAACATAACAGTGAGGTCTTCAACACTGGGGTTCATGAAATATTTTACAAGAGAGTGGGGATGCAGACCTAGTGTGAATCTCTGCATTCAAGCCAAATTCGAGTCTGAATTTGTGTATTTCCAAGATAAATGAAGGTTAGTTGGGTTGATTTTGAGATTTATGGATTTTGTGCAAAGTTGGCAGAGTATCTATACTCCCATAGGGCCAACTCCACCAAATACCCTTGGAATTCTCCTATGTATTGCCCCCAGCTCTGTTTGAAATTCCAAATGGGATTAATTTATTTTAAAATTAATTTTGCAATCTGTCATTTTGTTCTAATTTCCTGAAAGCCTGTCTGGTGTAATGAAAGATCCCACATTGGGAACCAAGGAGCAAGGTCAAGGAGTCAGCGGTGTCATTCACTTAACACACCTCAATTGCCTCATGTTAACACACCTCAGTTGCCTCATGTTCCAAATAGGAATTACAGTTTTTGCTTTGAAAACCATAAAGCAACATACAAAACAGGGAGGGTTTCACTTCAGAACCGTGTGGTTGCCAAGAAAGTGATGTTCCACATTCTCCTGAAATGAAGCTGTGGGTTCAATCAATGTGGATGGTCCGGGGCGCAGGATACCAACTGTCCTGTCAGAAAAAACTAGTTCTAACTCAAACCAAAGCTTTCATCTCATGACTCAGAATTTTTATATGGTCCTTTATTTGGTATAAGTCATGGAAGTAAGCCATCAGTCTTGCATCCAATGGAAAAGTGTTTCTCCATTTCTCCCATTAATGCTTCCCAGGTGTCCAACAACAGATAAGTGGCTGAGAAAGTTATAGTATATATACACAATGGAATACCACTCAACTATTAAAAATGGTGAGTTCACCTTCTTCACCTCATCTTGGATGGAACTTGAAGGAATCATGTTAAGTGAGATAAGTCAGAAAGAGAAGGATGAGGGGGTGGGTAGTAGTGCACCTGGTTGAGGGCACATGTTGTAATGTGCAAGGACCAGGGTTTGAGCCCCCAGCCCCCACCTCCAGGGGAAAAACTTCACGAGTGGTGAAGCAGTGTTGCAGGTGTCTCTCTGTTTCTATCCCTCTCTATCATCCCTCCCTCTTGATTTCTAGCTGTCTCTATCCAATAAATAAATAAAGATAAAAAATTTTAAAAAAGGAAAGAGAAGGATGAATATGGGATGATCTCACTCATAGATAGAAGTTGAAAAGCAGGCTCAGAAGGGAAAACGCAAAGAAGAACTTGGACTGGAGGTGGTGTACTGCGCCAAAGTAACAGACTCTGGGGTGGCTGGGTGAGGAGGGCTCAGGTCCTGGAACATGATGGCAGAGGAGGACCTAGTGGGGGTTGAATTATTATGTGGCAAACTGAGAAATGTTACGCATGTACAAACTATTGTATTTTACTGTGGACTGTAAACCATTAATCTCCCAATAAAGAAATTTAAAAAAATATAATAGAATGCTTCTGCTTGCTGAACAATAGCATGTTTCTTACTGAATGATTTCTAGTCCCCTAGGGTAAGGAATAATAGCTTTTGACTTGGAGCCAGGCAGTGGCACACCTGATAGTACATAAGGACCCAGCAGGCTCAAGCTCTTGGTCCTTACTTGCAGGGGGGAGGTTTCACAAGCACTGAAATAGTGCTGCGGTTGTCTCTCCTTCTCTTTTCTTTTCTTTTCTTTTCTCTTCTTTTCTTTTAAAAGTATTTTATTTATTTTATTTTTGAGATATGCAGAGAAAGAAAGACACAGAAACACCAGAGCACTGCACAGCTCTGGCTTATTGTGGTGCGAGGGATTGAACCTAGGACTTAGGAGCCTCAGGCATGAGTCTCTTTGCATAACCATTATGCTATCTACCCCCACCGTCTCTCCCTTTCTCTAGCCCTTCCTTCTCAGTTTCTTTCCATTTCTATCCAAAATAAATTTAAAAAAAAATTTTTTTTTTTAATTGTCTGACTTCAGGGCTGAGCGGTAGTACAGCGGGTTAAGCACCAAACGCAAGGATCCTGGTTCGAGCCCCAGGCCTTCACCTGCGGGGGGTGGGGGTGGGGGTGGGGGTGGGGGGGAGGCTTCACAAGAGGTGAGCAGGTCTGCAGGTGTCTATCTTTCTCTCCCTCTCTCTGTCTTTCCCTCCTCTCTCCATTTCTCTCTGTCTTATCCAACAGCAATGGCAGCAATTCTTCTAGCGTTTGCCCTTCTTCCGTAGCCAGTCAACAGCGTCAGGTTGAGCCTGATGTAAAGTTTCGAGACCTCCTTTGAATCTGGAGAGGTGGCAGTCGTTGACTATGTGGGTCATAGTCTGTCTGTAGCCGCAGGGGCAGTTCAGGTCATCTCTGGCTCCCCAGCGATGGAACATAGCGGCGCACGGGCCATGGCCTGTTCGATAGCGATTGAGGAGGGCCCAATCATAACGTGCTAGGTCAAAGCCGGGTTGACGCTTGCAGGGGTCTGTGATGAGCTGTTTGTTCTTTACCTCAGCTGACTGCCAACTCTGTTTCCAAGAGACTGGAACAGAGAAGCTCAGTGTAGGCATAGGGGACCAGATTGTTGTTGTTATTGGCAGCAATAACAACAATGATAAACAACAAGGGCAACAAGAGGGGAAAAAAATAGCCTCCAGGAGCAGTGGATTCATAGTGCAGGCACCAAGCCCTAGGGATAACCCTGGAGGAAAAAAAAAATGTTTCAAGGAAACATGAAAAAATGTTCAAGGAAAGGTGTAGATAGATAATCATGGAGAAGAAACAAAAAGGGGATAGTGGAAGGGAAACCAGTTCTCTGAGATAGTCGTTGGAAAACTACAGCCCTCAGACTAAATCTTGTGTACCAGCTATTTTTCCCTAAAGAAAGTTTTATTGGAATAGTCACACTCATCTGCTTACTTATCACCTATGGCCACTCTGACGGAACAGAATAGGTGTGTCAGAGACAGTAATGCTTACATTATTTAGAATATTTGCTACCGTGCTGATGGAAAAAGGCCTAAGTTGTTGATGAGAATGTTCTTTAGAGAATTTTCATAGGGAGATGGAAGACTGAACAAACATGTCAACAACTGCACTATAAATCATTAACCCCTCCCACCCCCAAGAAAAATGATTTTTAAAAGGTATTTGCTACTGACATTTATGCATGTATGTATTTATTTTTTTTATAAGAACAGAGTCTTTCAAAGATTTGACTTGGGTTTTTAAGGTTGAGTAGGGATTAGCCAAGTAAAGAACTGAAGAAAGGTTTATCACATGACTAGAGTATTAGGTATGACAGAGTGGAAAGTTGAACAGAGGTTGAAATGAGAAGGGTCCTTTAAATCAATGTTAATATGCTTGAAATTCATGCTGCAGACCCTTTGACTCCAAATGGGATGAACACCCCAGAATTACATGAAAAATTTCATTAGTATTTAGGCAAAGATCACCAGCAACATAGATCACTTGAGTAATGCAGTGCTTTGCCATGCGTGTGATCTAGGTTTGAGCCCAGCTCCTACCACACTGGAGGAAGCTCTAGTGCTGTGATCTCTCTTTCTGCCTGTCTCGCTCTTTCTTTCTTTCTTTCTTTCTTTCTTTCTTTCTTTCTTTCTTTCTTTTTTTCTTTCTTTCTCTCTTTCTTTCTCTCTCTCTTTCTTTCTCCTCTTCTTCTTCTCCTTCTCCTTTTCCTTCTCCTTCTCCTTCTTCTTCTTCTTTTCTTCTTCTTTTTGTCTCCAGGGTTATCACTGGGGCTCAGTGCCTGCACTATGAATCCACTGCTCCCAGAGGCTATTTTTTCCCTTTTTTTGCCCTTGTCTATCATTGTTGTCATCATTATTATTATTGTTGTCACTGCTGTCATTATTGTTGGCTAAGACAGAGAAAAATGGAGAGAGGAGGGGAAGACAGAGAGAGAGAAAGATAGACATCTACAGACCTGCTTAACCACTTGTGAAGCAACTCCCCTCCTGCAGGTGGGGATCTGAGGGCTCAACCTGGGATCCTTACTCCTGTCTGTGCGCTTAACCCACTGCGCCACCGCCCAGTGGGTTAAGTGTCTTGCTTTTTCTTTATGAATAAGTCATTCCAGAGTAGTAAAGTCCTAGACATGACTAAATAAATAAATAGGCTGGGAGACAGCATAATGGTTATATAAGATTTTCATACCTGAGGTTCTGAAGTCCCAGGTTCAATCCCCAGCACCGCCATAAGCCAGGGCTGAGTAGTGCTGTCCTATCTATCTATCTGTGCTGTCCTATCTATCTATCTGTCTATCTATCTATCTATCTATCTATCATCTATTCTAGGAGGATTCAGTCAAAAAAAAGTTGGGAGACTATTTCTTTCTTTTTATTTATTTTTTATTATCTTTATTTATTTATTGGAGACAGCCAGAAATTGAGAGGAGGAGGGAAGAGAGAGACAGATAGGGAGAGACACCTGCAGACCTGCTTCATCACTCACAAAGCTTTCCCCCTGCAGATGGGGACCAGGGGCTTGAACCCAGGTCTTTGTGCACTGTAACATGTGTGCTCAACCAGGTGTGCTACCACCTGGCCCCAGGAGATTCATTCTTTCTTTCTTTCTTTCTCTCTCTCTTTCTTTCTTTCTTTCTTTTTAATTTAAGAAAGGAGACATTAACAAAACCATAGAATAAGAGGGATACAATTCCGCACAATTCCCATAACCCAAGCTCCATATCCCATCCCCTCCCCTGATAGCCTTCCCATTCTCTGTCTCTCTGGGAGTATGGATCCAGGGTAGTTGTGGGTTGCAGAGGGTGGAAGGTCTGGCTTCTGTAATTGCTTCCACTCTGAACATGGGGGTTGACCGGGAGACTATTTCTATGGACAATAGAGAACCAATGGAATGTCATCTTTTTGAGAAAGATGCTACAGGCTACCTATCATATGGCCACATCCATGACTTTTTTTTTTGAGATCATAAAAGTTATAAATACTAATCGCTCTTACTGCAAAATTTACTCTATCAGCTTTCTTTTCTATCAGGTGTGAGTGACACTAGATCCCAAGTAAAGCCATAAAAGATTGCACTGACTACACGTTCCGTGGTGAGCAAGTGAGTTGGGTGACATGTATGCACAGAGCACATTTCAGGCATGAGAAAAACGTAGCCTAGAGATATTGCATGCCAGGCAGACTCAACTTTCCCCTCTGACCTATATGGGTTTCCAAGGTAAAGGGTTCTTCGACCACAAGGGATGCCGCCACTGTTTCAACCAGAGAGGCCATTCCCACTGCTGACAGGCATGATTAATCGATTCCGACAGGAGGCACATTCTATCAAGACTGTGTGTATAGGATGTGGCTTCTGGGAAGGACTATGGCATTTCTCGTTGGAAAGGAGCCCAGTGGACCACTAACCTATTACAGCCAGTGCTGCTTTACCATCCAGTTCTTGTCGCAGAGAGCTCAGTTACCGCATTAGAAGACTTTAACCTACAGTCTGTCAAGTGTTTGAGAAAAGAGGGGAAAAAAACTGAGTTGGGCAGAGGAAATATAAGTGGAGCTCTTTTGGGGACACTGCCCAGCTAGTCCCTGGGAAGTAGCCAGCACTGGTCTTGAACCTGAACTGAATAGTCCTGAAACAGCAAAGAAAGTTGCCTTCTTTATGCTCAAGGAAAGGAGAGTGTGCCTTCTTCCTTCCTTCCTTCCTTCCTTCCTTCCTTCCTTCCTTCCTTCCTTCTCTCTCTTTCTCTCCCTCCCCTCCCCTTTACCAGAGCACTGCTCAGCTCTGGCTTATGGTGGTGCAAGGGATTGAACCTGGGACTTTGGAGCCTCAGGCATGAAAGTTTCTTTGCATAACATTTTTCTTTCTTTCTTTTTTTTAGTTTTTTTATTTCTTCATATTTTTTTTCCCATCCAGGGTTATTGCTGGGGCTCTGTGGTGCCTGCATTACGAATCCACTGCTCCTGAAGGCTATTTTTTCCCTTTTGTTGCCCTTGTTGTTTATCATTGTTGTTGCTATTGTTGTCATTGTTGGATAGGACAGAGAGAAATCGAGAGAGGAGGGGAAGACAGAGAGAGGGAGAGAAAGATAGACACCTGCAGACCTGCTTCACCACTTGTGAGGCGACCCCCTGCAGGTGGGGATCCAGGGACTCAGGGACTTGAACCAGGATCCTTAAGCCAGTCCTTACACTTTGTACCATATGCGCTTAACCCACCGTGCCCCTGCCCGGCCCCTGCACAAATTTTATACTATCTCCCCTTCCCCCAACACCTCTCTCTCTCTCTTCATTGAAATCCAATGATTTTACCAGATTGCAGTGAAAATTAAATATGTGCAATGTTGTAGTTTTCATTGAAACTTAACACAATTTGTTAAAGACCTTCAGTTATGTACAATGGGTTGCATTGGACCGACCTTCTCGTGGTGCATCCCGTGAGTACCCATTCATTGGGGAAACTGACGATCCTTCCTAGCCGACTGAATCCACATGGATCCCAGTCACTTTCAAAGCCAGCAACAAGCAGCTCCTGACAGCTTTGCTGTTGACTGGCTACGGAAGAAGGGCAAACGCTAGAAGAAGAATGTTATATACAACATTTTAGTGACTTTAGTTGTGGTTTCTCTTTTTATTTAAAATATTTATTTATTTATTTGATAGAGACAGCCAGAAATCAAGAGGGAGGGGGCAGGTAGAGAGGGAGAGAGACAGAGAGACACCTGCAACCCTGCTTCACCACTTGCAAAGCTTTCCCCCTGCAGGTGGGGGCTGGGGGCTTGAACCCTGGTCCTTGTGCACTGTAACATGTGTGCTCAACTAAGTGTGCCAGCACCTTCCCTTAAAGATATTTTTTCTTTCTATTTTATTTAATATGACAGAGAGAAATTGAGAGGGGATGGGCAGATGGGGAAAAAGAAAGAGATATATTCAGACCTGTTTCACCACCCATCAAGTTTCCCCTCTGCAGGTGGGGAGTGGGGGCTTGAAGCTGGATCCCTGTGCATGGTAATGTGTGCCCTCAACTGGGTGTGTCACCACCCAGTCCCCTCTTCCTTTCTCTTTAAAGAATCTGGGGGTGGGGATGAAAAATAAAAACACAATGAAAGCACCAACCACCACGTTTTATAGCCAAAGTTGGGAAGAGGAGTTAGTAAGAACACATTCTGGCATGGATAACTACATTATCTGGCCCTACTCTTCAAAGACTTAATATTGAAATCCTAGATCTTACTCCGCACAGGGAGTCCTCATGCCAACAGAGCCTATTTTCTTCTCTCAGACACACCATTCAACCCCAGTTTGCCCTTCATTGAAATTCTGCTCAACCTTGGAGCTCTTGAAAGCTCTCCATTGGCTTCACAAAACTTCCCTTACTGTTTCTCAACCCATTCCCTCTTCCTTCTCCCGTGTAGCCAGACTTTCACATTCAATCAGAGCCCCTTGTGTATTTCTTTAATTGTGTCTGTTCTCCCCAGCTGGGGTTACGGGGGTGGGAGGGTGGGGAAATGTATGTCACTGTGCATTTCCCCAGCATCTAGAACCATGCTAACCCCCATTTACATATATTTACTCTTTGGCCATTCAGCTGATAGTTGGTGAAAGATCACATTAGAAAATGAACAACCCTCTCATTCTTCTATGAAGAAAGAAGTGAGGGAACTTTGGAGGGGAGGGGAATCAAAGTTTAAAATCGAGGAGAGCCGGGTTAGTGTCTTTCTCACTCACACGGGGCTAGAGCTTCTTTCCATGTCAAGGATTTCTGGCTTTTTCAGATGAGACCCCTACATTGTTGTGGAATGGACTCTGGGGGATCTCTAAAATCACAAGCCTCAAAGTGAGTGAAAGCATTTCAAATTCATGTCCTATGTTTGAACGGCTGGAGGGGGACTGTTTGAGCTCTGTAGAGCTTGTAATTAAAACAAAGTGAGGGGCTGGATGGCAGCCTGGGAGGTGAAGTGCACACATTAACCCGAACAAACACACAGATTCGAGCCCTCAATCTCTACCTGCAAGAGGAAAGCTTCACAAGGGGTGAAACAGTGCTGCTGATGTCTCTCTTTCTCCCCACCTTAGCTTCTCTGTTCAATCAAATACATAAATAAATAAATATTTTAATTTCAAGTGCTTATTTTTAAATTTTATTATCTTTATTTATTGGATAGAGACAGTCAGAAATCGAGAGGGAGGGGAGATAGAGAGGGACAGAGACAGAGAGACACCTGCAGCTCTGCTTCACCACTTGTAAAACTTTCCTCCTGCCAATGAGAACCCAGGGCTTGAACCCTGGTCCTTGTGCACTGTAACATGTGCGCCCATCCAGGCGCACCACCAATATTTTTAAAAATAAATAAAACCTAAAAAAAATAATAATCACACACACACACACACACAGACACACAGACACACACAGACACACACACACACACACACACACACACCGAAGTGGGAATGGGACAGGGTGAGATTCACTGGTGACCTGGAAGAGGCAGAGCAGGGACAGATCTGCCCAGTGAATTCTCAGTGTCCATGTTGCCTCGGCACAGCTGCTGGGGACAGATGCCAGCACAGACATGCGCTTACAAAGATACATCCTGCCAGGATTATGAGGCCATGAGGAAACACTGACCCTGAAGACAATTCTAACACCCTTGCTTATGGCTTGGTTAAAAAAATAATCATCATCATCAACAAACAGCCAAGGCAGGAGGCTCAGCCTGCAGCCTCAGGGAGAATGAGGGCCCTATTAGAGACCACAGTTTAGCATCCTTTCATCCAAATGAGGGTAGGAAAAAGTCCCTCCTTTCTCACCCCTTTCCCAAAATTAAAACAATGAAAATCAGTTCTCATTATCCCAATAATTAAGTCCCATTGAACCAGTTGACAGCGGCCAAAGAATGATTTTTCTGTGCTGCGCTGTGAGGCTGCCCTCCACTGCCCCCATTCATGGGGCACTATGTGCATTTAATCACCCCAAGGATCAGCGGGCTGAGCTAATGAAATGCTGGGGCCTTGCCCTGCCCTGACCCTGCTGCTATTTCTAACCGAGCTCAGCACGTCCATTGCTTGACAGTTGCAACCGAACAAGCAGATTTTTCTCTCCCATCTATGGAGTGTAAAGAGCCTATTTTGGCAGCCCGGGGTGGGGGGTAGGAGCTGGGGGTGGGGTGGGGACCTCTCTGGAAAGGCAATGAATGCCCCTGGAGGTTAACTTGCAAAGCTGTTTTCCAGACTGAGAGGCGGGGTGGAGGGGCAGGGGGTGAGGGATAGAGGGCTGTGGCCCCCAGTGCACCGGGGAGGAAGGGCAGGGGCCATTTCTGGGGCAGAAAGAGAAGATGAGCTGGAAGAAGTATGGGGTCACGCAGTGGGGGCAAGCTGATTTATCCTGACGCAAACCCCAACAAAAGCTCTTTGTCAGTTATCAAAAATCTCCCTCCCTCACCCAGGTCAGAGTGAGAAAATCCATTCCATTTGGTTTTCAATGGGGATAGGGAAGTAGGGTGGTGGTGGGTGTCCCCACAGAAAGAAGGTTCTCTTTAAATCCTAAACTGGTGTTTCAATGTTTCCCAAAATTGGGGAACAGGACAGGAAATGACAGGTATTTCTCTGTATTGAAATTTAGGGAACTGCATTGAGCTAATGGAAAAAAATTTTTTTTTCTTTCCTTCATGGGAAATTGGAAAGGGGAGATAAAAAGTGTATGAAGTGCACTAGTGTGGTGGTTCTATAGAAAGGAAATATTTAAAAAAGGATTTAAATCAGGGGTGACAAATTTGAAGGCCTCCAAGGGCCAGAGAGGCCAACAAAATGAGTGATGGGAGGCAGGTGGAACTGTGGGAGATGAGAAAATAACTGTCCCATCTGGAGCGGACTGCTCCGGACCCCAGCCAGCCCCTTCCTTTCTGCTGTACAGGCAGGCGGGCCCTGAGTTACATGAGCATCTGTCTGCAGAGTCTGAAGAGAGAGAAACAGGAATTTTTATTCTCCTGCGAAACCTCCCACTTGTTAAAGTTGGCAACTTACTCAAGGAAGGAAGGAAGAAAGGAAGGAGAAGGGAAGAAGAAGGAGAAAGAAGAAGGAAAAGGAGAAGGAGAAAAACAAATATAACAATGTGTTAGCCAGACAAAATCCACTGGACACTGCAAGCCCATTCCCCAACACTGGCGGGGTCGGGGCAAGAGTACTAATGGAGACCCACACAGCGTCTGTCTAATAAGTAGCAGTCTACTAGTTCACTTACTGTTCCTTACTCTTCACCCTCCCCTCTGCCCCCCACCTTCCTTTGCCACCAGGGTTATCTCTGGGGCTCAGTAACTGTACTACAAGCCCACTGCTCTAGACAGCCATCTTTTTATAATTTTACTTTATCTTATTTTTATTTTTGTAGAGCTAGAGAGAAATTGAGAGGCCAAAGGGAGAAGAGGGGAGAGATACCTGCTGTACTGCTTCACTGATTGTGAAACTGTTACCCCCCACCTCAACCTCCTAAGGTGGGGATGGGGGTTGGAACCCTGGTCTATGTCCATGATAACATGTGCTCTACAGGGTGTACCACTGCCAGGCCCCAAGCTCACTTACTGTTAAACAAAAAGTGTTCTGTTTGCTTACAGAGACAAAATATGGCTCCCTTAGAAACCCAGAAGCGTCTATGGCCATACCACTCTGAACATGCCTGATCTGGTCTGATCTCAATAAAAGCCCAGAAGCCAGGTGTGTGTATTGGGAGTTCTAAGACACCCTGGAATTCGTGTCTCACAGAAATAAGGCCACTAGCAGCAACAAATGCTAGGGAGGTTGTGGGAACAAAGGAACTTTCCTGCACTGCTGGTGGGAATGTAAATTGGTCCAACCTATGTGGAGAGCAGTCTGGAGAACTCTCAGAAGGCTAGAAGTAGACCTCCCCTATGACCCACTAATTTCTCTCCTAGGGATATATCCTAAGGACTCTACAACACCCAATCTACAAGACATGTGTACACCCATGTTCATAGCAGCACAATTTGTAATAGCTAAAACCTGGAAGCAAACCAGGTACCCAACAACAGACGAATGGCTGAGAAAGCTGTGGTACATTTACACAATAATACTATGCAGCTATTAAGAACAATGAACCCACCTTTTCTGACTCATCCTGGAGGGAGCTAGAAGGTATTATGTTAAGTAAGCTAAGTCAGAAAGACAAAGATGAGTATGGGATGATCCCACTCATGAACAGAAATTGAGAAAGAACAGAAAGAGAAACTCAAAGCAAAATCTGACTGAGTTTGGAGTAGGGCACCAAAGTAAAAAAATCTCTGGGTGGAGGGTATTCTGCTTCACGGGGGGGTGGGGGGGAGAAGATGGGACACAGACTTTTGGTGGTGGGAATGGTGTTAATATACACTCCTATTAACTTATAGTCTCACAAATTACTATTCAATTTATAAGAGGGGAAAAATGGATCGAATGTCTCAAACTTTGTGTTGCACAGACCATAGCTCTGAGTATATGTTCCTTCAATCTAAGTACTTAAGACTTCAAATTAGTAATTGGATTGAATTCTAACAGTGGGCTCAAATTGTTAATACATTTCTAATAATGACTTGTTCTTTGAAATATTAAATTTCCTAAAAGCTTAGACCAGGAAGAACAAAAGCAACTGGTGGTGTTCCTTTATAAGATACAGCTATAAGTAAATAGCATAAAAGGATATAAATTATGGCGAGGTCTTATATGCTATAGCAAATCCTAATAATGAAACTGTCAAAGTTAACTGAATTGCCAAATGATTTGGTTATAGCTACAACTATCTATTGCTTTCTTAAAGCAGAAACCTTCCCCTTTCTCTATAAAGCCCGTATTTTTTTTGTTTTTTTAAAAGAAACTTTATTTTTAATTTTTTCCATTTTGTTACCCTTGTTGTTTATCAATTATTGTTGCTGTTATGGCTGTCATTGTTGTTGGATAGGACATAGAGAAATTGAGAGAAGAGGGGAAGAAAGAGAGGGGGAGAGAAAGACCTGTTTCACTGCCTACAGACCTACAGACCTGCTTCACTGCCTGTGAAGTGAACTCCCTGCAGGTGGGGAGCCGGGGCCTCAAACCGGGATCCTTATACCTGTCCTTATGCTTGGCACTATGTGTGCTTAACCCACTGCACCACTGACCAGTTCCCAGTCCTGGAACCTCTAGACTCACTTTCTTGCACGCTTCTCCCAATTCATACCAACTGATACTGCACCTGCTGATTCCAACCTAATCAATGCACTTTGGACTGCATCCAGAGACGTCAGGCATGGAATGTGAACCCACCAGCTTCATTACTCTGGTGAGACCTTTCCTAGCTCATAGGACTCCTTAAATTCATTTCACTTCTTAACATGGTACACTTCTTAACAAACCTCAAAACCTAGAAATAGACCAGGGTCCATGAGATGGGGCATAAGTGTATATATCCAGAAGCTAGGGGAAAACATATACCTTAAAACAGAAGTGCACAGTAGTTTGCAGTGAGTCAATAAATGCAGCAAGCAAGCAGAAAGACCTAAAAAGGCACTATAAAGTACCTAATGAAATAGTCTCTACTTAGACCTAGATACCCTCCTCACCTACCTTCTATTGCATGTCCCTCAATCACTCCAAAAGTTAACCTTGTCAGACAAAGTAAGCACTACAAAAGCTGAATAAGGGCAAGAGACTGGCATACTTTAATGATGATCATCTTGGACCCTAGTCAGGGAGTCCTGGGATTCCCACACAGACATGATGAGCCTAGACCTCTAACAGATCCCTCTCACCACTGTCACTGGTCAACTCCATCAGGAACAGCACAATGAACCCTTCTGTGGGCCCCTATCGGACCTGGCCCTCAATGTGAATCAACAGTGGTAGGGAATGTCCCATTCTCCAAAAGGAGGTTGGATAGCATACTCTGCCTATCACCCAAGGATGAGGGGTTCTGAAATTGTTGTAGCCTGGAATGTTCCTAGCGGTGACCACAGAATGTGAGCTCAGACCTATAGGGATGCAGAGGTTACATAGACCACTGTGTGAACATGGGCCCCAGATCAGATCAATGGGGTTTACAGTTAACAATATTTACACACTTTCCCCATATTTGGGAGCTACTCTCTGCCCTGATCCAGCTTTCTGGTCCTTTTTCCAACTATGACACCCCCCACCCCAGACAATAGCTTAAGTCACCTGCACATTAGATGTCAGGCACAGGCAAAAACTAGTTGGGTCATGGGCCCCTTGGAATATACCTAAAATAGACCTACTAGCTTTTTCCAAAATGAAGACCCCCAAATCTCCATCCACAGTATTTTTGCCTTTAGGTTCATGATTAATCAACAATTTGCTCTGTTTAACTCTTTTTCAGCCACAAGGTTCCAGATGCTACCATGATGCCAACTGGACTTCCCAGGGCAGATGACCCCACCATGTGTCCTTGAGCCCCACCTCCCCAGATCCCTGCTCCACTAGGGAGAAAGAGAGACAGGCTGGGAGTATGGATCCACCTGCCAATACCCATGTTCATCAGGGAAGCAATTACAGAGCCAGACCTTCCATCTTCTGCACCCCATAATAACCTTGGGTCCATGCTCCCAGAGCGTTAAAGAATAGGGAAGCTATCAGTGGAGGGGATGGGATCTGGAGTTCCAGTGGTGGGACTTGTACCCCTCTTATCCTATGGTCTTGTTAAATGTTTCTATTTTATAAATAAAAACTTTAAAGAAAGAAGGAAAGAAACAAGGAAGGAAGGAAGGAAAGAAAGGAAAGAAAGAAAGAAAGAAAGAAAGAAAGAAAGAAAGAAAGAAAGCCACTGAGGAAGAGCTGCTTCCAGCTCTAGTCCTTTTTTCCCCAGTCCAGCCTTGTCCTAAATTGGCCTCCCATATGATCACTACAGTTCATAAGACCAAGCTTGAGATCCTACAGCTCAAATGGCCACCCCTCTGGTATGGTGGAATCCACTTCAAAGGTCAAGCAGAATAAAAGACCTAGTGGACTTGGAGACATTTGACTTTGGAGTACAGGGGCCCAGAGAGTGATCTGAAAGTAGAAGAGTGCGTGATGGGTGGTGATATTGCTTTAATCTTTGTACTTCTTCTTCATTTTTTAATATTTTATTTTATGATATTTGATTTTATTTTCCTCCAGGGTTATTGCTGGGGCTCAGTGCCTGCACTACAAATCCACTGCTCCTGGAGTTTATCTTTTCCTCTTTGTTGCCCTTGTTGTTTATTGTTGTCATTGTTATTATTATTGTTGTTGCTGCTGTCATTGTCGTTGGATAGGACAAAGAAAAATCGAGAGAGGATGGGAAGACAGAGAGGGGAGAGAAGCAACCCCCCTGCAGGTGGAGGACCAGGGGTTCGAACCGGGATCCCTGCACAGGTCCTCGTACTTCGTGCCACGTGCACTTAACCCACTGCACTACTGCTCGACCCCCAATATTTTATTTTTTATGAGATAGAGATACAGAGAGACCACACTGCTCAACTCTGGTTTATGGTGGTGCTGAGGATTGAACCTGGGCCCTCAGGGCTTCAGGCATGAAAGTCTTTTGCACAACCATTATTCTGTCTCTCCAGGCCAGTCTATGTATTTTGATAAGAGCCAAAATGAGGTCCTTTAAGGGCAGGGTCCCCACTTACCAAGATCTAAGTGCAGCACTGGCATCACTGTGAGAACTCTGATTTAAATAATTAAATGCTGAGAAATGAAAACACCTTGGTTCTTGGTTTTCAGGTTTAACTAGCTATATGACTTTGATAAATCATGATCTTTTGATGACACTGTTTTTACATGGGGGAGAAAAATACGTCTTCTAACTAATTCAAAAACTAAAAATAAAGTATGCATATAAAATGCTTTAAACAGTAATTAATAGGAAAGAAAATAATAACAGGCATAAATTAAATCTGCTCAAAAGGAACACACAAAATATTTCTCTTAAAAAGAGAAACTTATTACACTGCTAGTGGGAAGGCAAATTGGTACAGCCATTGTGGAGAACAGGACGGAGAATCCTTAAACAAATGAAAATGGAAATATCTTATGGTTCAACAGTACCGCTCTTGGATATCTATCCAGAAGACATCAAAACACTAATTTGGAGGAACACATACAGGTCTGTGTTCATGGCTGCATTATTCACAATAGCCAAAATATGGAAGCAACCTAAAATGCCCACCAACATATTACTGGATAAAAAAAAAAAAGTCATAGCACATATACTCAATGGCATTCTACTAAGCAATTAAAAGAGATGGTATTGTGTCCTTCAGAACAAAATGGATGGAACTAGAGATCAATGTGCTTAGTGGAGTAAGTAAGGAGGTGAAGGACAGCTACCAGATAGTTTCACTTATATGTGGGATATAGAAAATTGAAAGGGGCCAGGTGGTGGCACACCTGGTTAAACGCACACATTATAGTACACAAGGACCCAGGTTCAAGCCCCTGGTCCCCACCTGCAGGGGGAAAGCTTCACAAATGGTGAAGCAGGGCTGCAGGTATCTCTCTATTTCTCTCCCTCTCTCCTTCCCTGTCAATTTCTCTCTGCCTCTATCCAATAATAAATAAGTAAAAATAAAAATAAAAGGTTTTTTAAAAGAAAGAAAATTGAAACACTATATGGAAAACTGGGAAATGTTACACATGTACAAAATATCGTATTTACTGTTGAATGTAAAACATTAATTGCCCAATAAAGAAATTTAAAAAAAAGAAAATTGAAACTCATGAACAACAACAACAAAGAATAGTAGTTAACTCATCTCTAGCATCATGGGGGAACTATGATGGTCATAGTTGGAGGTGGAGGTGGGGGGTCACAGAATTTTGATGGTGGGATTATTATTATCTTGTAAATCATTAATAAAACTATCACCCTAAAATTAATTTTACCCCAAGATTTGGACTATGTCTAGAAGAACTGAAACAATAGTACTTTTCATTGAGGGTTTTCTCATTTCTGAAAATCCCTATAGAATGATTTTCCTATCAAATTTATCTTAGAGGATCATTTCAGAGGCAAGTGAAACCAAACCCCTATAGATCTCAGTGATTCCCATTGCTTTTTCCCAAGAAGACTGCAACCCTGCTTTAATCAACATTAAAACAGAATTATCTGGAGGTCGGGTGGTGCCACATCTGGTTGAGCGCACATGTTACAGTTCACAAGAACCCGGGTTCAAGCCCCCGGTCCCCACCTGTAGCGGGAAAGCTTTGGAGTGGTGAAGCAGGGCTGCAGGTCTCTCTGTATCTCCCTCTCTCTATCTCCCCCTTACCTCTTGATTTCTGCCTGTCTCTAGCCAATAAATAAATAAATTAATAAATATAATAAATATAAGAAAGAAATAGTTAAAAAAAAACAGAATCATCCTCTGGGGATATATGGGCTGTTATTGTGATAGAATAGAAATGTTTGGTCTCAATTAATTTTTTTCTATTTATTGATTTATTTGATAGGACAGAGAAAGACTGAGAAGGAAAGAAGAGATGGAGAAGGAGAGAGAGAGAGAGAGAGAAAGAGAGAGAGAGAGAGGGCACTTGCAGCTTTGCTTTATAGCTCATGAATTTTCCTCCCTACAGGTGAGCACTGGGGACTTGAACCCAGATCCTTGCACATGGTAACATGTATACTCAACTAGGTGCACCACAGCCCCAGCCCCTTGGTCCCAATTTTTAATGAAAGTGAACCAATGAGAAAACTGACAAAATTCAAAAACTTTATTTGTTTTTTAAATATTTTATTTTTATTTTATTTTTGAGAGAGATGCAGAGAGAGAGAGAGAGAAACACCAGAGCACTGTTCAGGCATGAGAGTCTCTGTGCATAACCATTATGCTATCTACCCCTGCTCAAAATTCAAAAATTTTATTAAGGAAGATTTATTTATTTACTTGTGAGTGAGAAAACCAACGTGTCATTCAGATATATGGGATACTGGGGATCAAATCTGAAACTCTATACTTAACAAGTACTGTGCTCAAAAGAAAACAAAACCTTCTTCCCTACCTCCAACACACACACACATACACACACACACACACACACACAGGTTATTTAAAAGAGTAAAGAAATAGTAAAACTTACCATAAAAATCTAAGTTTAATAACAAACCAGGAACTTTATTTTCAAAGACTTAAGGCCAAATAACTTCAAAGCACAGAGGTAGGCAAATCATACAAAGTGTAACTTGAGCAACCAGGAAACATTTATATGTTGATAAGTTTAAGAGTTCCTTCCCTCCAAAAATAGTTTGATATAGACAATCATGTCAGAGCATGCCTGACCTAGTACTAAAAGATCTCTCTTTACCATAATCCAGGACTAACTCTGAAAGTAAGACCAGAGAGGAAATAAGGTTTAACGTCTTCTTACATATCTCCAGAGGAGTGGGAATTGTGGGTTCTCATTGTGTCAGAATGTCTAGTATCCATTGCCCTTTCCTAGCAGCACCCTGATTTCTTTTGGAGAAGGTGGAGAGGGGGATAATCTCTTCTCCAAAGAGTGTAGTCTGTGGGTAGTCATAGTAATCATGAGGTCTGCGACCCAATTTAGGGACATCAAATTCTCCCTCAATGGAACATGAATTTTGAGCAGAAGGACAAAAGAGAAGAAGAAAAAAGCCTCTATTGTACTAAAGCAAAAGACTCTGAGGAAGGAGGGTGGGGTGGGGGGAGTTTTGGGGTCCTGGTGCCTGATGGTGGAAAGGACCTCATTGGGAGTGAGAGTGTTTTGAAGACACTTATCTTATGGTGAGATGAGAACACTGTACCCATGTGTCAACAATTGTGCTGTAAACCATTAACCCTCCCCCAATAAAATAATTAAAAATAAAAAGCGGGAGTCAGGCGGTAGCGCAGCGGGTTAAGCACAGGTGGTGCAAAGCGCAAGGACCAGCGTAAGGATCCCGGTTCGAGTCTCCGACTCCCCACATGCAGGGGGTTCGCGTCACAAGCGGCAAAGCAGGTCTGCAGGTGTCTATCTTTCTCTCCCCCTCTCTGTCTTCCCCTCCTCTCTCCATTTCTCTCTGTCCTATCCAACAACGACGACAACAATAATAACTACAACAATAAAAAACAACAAGGGCAACAAAAGGGAATAAATAAAAATTTAATAAAAATAAAATAGAAAGCAAATTGACTAACCAGGTGGAAAAAAATAAAGTAGACCCCTACCTCGTATCATACATAAATCAATTGCAGATGGCTTACAGATGGTGAGTGTTAAAAGCAAAGTTTTAAAGCTATTAGGACAGAATGTAAATGAGTATATATCTCTTACTTCCAAGTAGAAAAATGATCACTATATACATATGGAGAGAGAGAGAACAGAACGTCATCCTACTGGAGTATCCTGACCAGACTTTCAGGACCTTTGTTGTGGTATTCCTAGCTTCTGGACTTTTCTTACTTCATGCCCACTTCTGAGACTGATTCACCAGGCCTCCTTCGGTCCCTGGGACACCTCAAACCTTGTTAACTCCCTTCAGCTGATGTTGACCAAAAATCTTTCTATTGCATGCAACCAAGGAACACTAGTGAATACATGCACTAGTGGGCACTGAGCTCTTGTCCTTTTTTAAAAAATTTATTTATTTATTTTGGTTAGAGGTAGAGAGAAATTGAAAGGGAAGGAGGAAACAGTGAGGGGTGGAGAGAGAGAGAGAGAGAGAGATAGGGAGAGGAGGCTCTACAGTACTACTCTACCACTTAATCCAGCTTCCCCTCCTGCAGGTGGGGACCAGAGACTTGAATACAAGTCCTTGCTCATTGTAATGTTTGTGCTCAACCAGGTGCACAACCATCCAGCCTCTTGATCTTCAGGCTGATTTATCAGTTGCATATCAAGACATCCAAGTTCCCTGATCCCAGGGGTGATATCTCACTGAGAGATATGTTGCAGACACTCAATACAGAATCAGTGGCCCGATCCCACTCAGTTACACATACTCATTCATTTTTTTCATGGATTCCCTGAAACACTGAAGTGCTCATTTAGCTTTTCACTTCATAGGATGAAGAGCTCATAAAATAACCGGCAGAGGGAGTCGGGCTGTAGCACAGCGGGTTAAGCGCAGGTGGCGCAAAGCACAAGGACCGACATAAGGATCCCAGTTCGAACCCCGGCTCCCCACATGCAGGGGGTTCGCTTCACAGGCGGTGAAGCAGGTCTGCAGGTGTCTATCTTTCTCTCCTCCTCTCTGTCTTCCCCTCCTCTCTCCATTTCTCTCTGTCCTATCCAACAACGACAACAACAATAATAACTACAACAATAAAACAACAAGGGCAACAAAAGGGAATAAATAAATAAAATAAATATTAAAAAAATTAAAAAAAAATAAATAACCGGCAGAATTTCAGCACTTCAAAGGGCGTACCCAGAATGAGTTAGTAGTTGGAATTAGTATGACGGTGAGTCAGCCTGGTGATCGTGAGGCCTGCTGCTGTGAGATCAATGTGTCAATATCACATGCTTAGAAAGTAGGTTCCAATGTGCCTGACTGCCCTTGAAAAAAAAGCAGAAAAAAGCCGAGGGCTTGCCAGGTAGAACTAAAAATAACGAGAAGGAAGATACGCAGTGGGTTGGAGATAGGGAGGGAGGAAGGAAATGAAAAGAACTGGGAATTGGTATCAGGAAGTGTCTGGGGCAAAAGAAGACACTGAACAAGAGGATATCACTTAAGGAGCAGCTAATGAATGCCCTACAGAGCTTTTAGATTAGCTTTTGAAATCAGCAGAAATATTTATTGCTTAACTTTTAACCTCATTGCTCTGAGGTCATTTACCATAACTTGGACTTTTATCTTGATATTGCTCTATATGTCCACTAATCAGAGGGAGGTGAGGTGGTTCCAGGGTTAAGAATACAGGAAGTCTTGCATTAAACTATGCCTAGAGTGTGTTTGAATTTCGGTTCTACTGCTTAATGGTATCTTCTTGCCCTTAGGTGAGTTATTGGATTTCTCTATGCCTCTATGTCCTCATCTGTGAAAAAGGTGAAAACAATACACAAGAAATACTTAGTAGTATGGCCAACACATTATTGCTCGATAAATATTTGTTGTCATTTTTCATTTGGTAAACATTTATTGTGTGCCCATGATGCTTGAGGCACTGTTCAAATTTTCAGGATACATCAGTGAGCAAAACAAAGATCTCTACTCTCATGAAGCTTACATATTAGTGGGGGAAAGAAACAAGAAGCAATGTCTGTAATACTGTTAACATACCCACTAACCATCTACTCTATTAAACTTAAAAAAAATTAAATTTAGGGGGTCAGGCGGTGGCGCAGTGGGTTAAGCACATGTGGTGCAAAGCGCAAGGACTGGCATAAGGATCCTGATTCGAGCCCCTGTCTCTCCACCTGCAGGGGAGTCGCTTCACAGGCGGTGGAGCAGGTCTGCAGGTGTCTGTCTTTCTCTTCCCCTCTCTGTCTTCTCCTCCTCTCTCCATTTCTCTCTGTCCTATCCAACAACGAATGACATCAACAATGACAATAATAATGACCACAACAAGGCTACAACAACGAGGGCAACAAAAGGGGGGAAAAAAGGCCTCCAGGAGCAGTGGATTCATGGTGCAGGCACCGAGCCCAGCAATAACCCTGGAGGAAAAAAAATTAAATTTATTATCTTTATTTATTTATTGGATAGAGACAACCAGAAATCAAGAGGGAAGGGGGAGGGAGAGAGGGAGAGAGGGAGAGAGATAGAGAGACACCTGCAGCCCTGCTTCACCACTCATGAAGCTTTCCCCCTGCAGGTGAGGACTTGGGGCTCGAACACAGGTCTTTGTGAATTGTAACATATGCAGTCAACCAATTACCCAGCCCTCTCTATTAAACTTTTTTTAAACCTTAATTTCTCTTCTCTCCTTCTAATATTCTGTTTCTTTTTGTTTGTTTGTTTTTATATTTTATTTATTTATTTATTGGATAGAGACAGAGAGAAATCAAGAGGAAAGGGGGAAACAGAGCAGGAGAGAGAAAGACACCTGCAGCACTGCTTCACCTCTTGTGAAGCTTTCCTCTTACAGGTGAGGACCAGGGACTTGAACCCAGACTTTGAACACTGTAACACATATGCTGTGCCAGCTACACCAGTGCTCAGCTGCTAACATCCTGTTCTTTAAAATGATCTTATTCTAGATGTTGTCATCATTACCCTGGATTTTAACTGTCACATGACCAAGCACTAGTTTCATCTTTTCAGTCATCCTTCTCTAACATTTATCCTCTAATACTTTTATTTTACTTTCACAAGACATCCATCAAATAAACTCATGCAGCTCATTATTTTGTTTTGTTTTTGTTCTATTTACCAGATCTGCTCGTGTCCTTGTTTTCTCCTTCCCTATCATCCATTCCGTATCCCAGTTCTAGAAGCACTGACTACAAATATGATGTCAGAGTTCCTTAGCAAGTGAAAATCCACGTAGAGTTTAGGCTACAGTGGTCCTGGTGGTAGGATATGATGAACTAAGTTGTTGAATCACACTTTAAATCCTTGATTGCAGTTTTCAAATGAGTCCTTAATATTGCCCAGAAATCCCACATTGTTTTTCCAAGATCCCTATTTATGTTTTCTCCCTCTCAGATATTCAGTGATCACAACACTCTTAGCTGGTGATCTCACCTCATGTTCCAGTTGAGAAACAGAAAGTCTGTGATTGACAGAAACTCTCTCATCTCTCCCTGAGGACGTCTGTAAAGTAATGGGTGCGGTATCTGCCTATGAAGAGACTATTAAGTCATTCTTTTCAATTAAAGCCAAAACACTCTACTTGTGCTTTGGATCCCACCTTCTCTGGGTGCCACAGGGACTTTGTTCCTGAGGTCACTTCTCTCTTTGCTACTCAGTCAGCTTCTTCTTCTTTACTGGATCACTCTATCATTACCTGCAGAAAATGACCCTTGCATCTCTCTTCTACAAAAACTTCCTTAACAGTTTATTTCTCTCCAGCTATCAAACTATATTTGGTATTCCTTCTAAAGAGCTTGTGTGCGTGTGCGTGCGTGCGTGCGTGCGTGCGTGTGTGTGTGTGTGTACAGGGAATGCTATTGACGACTAACAATAAATTTTATTATTTTTTTAAAGCAACTTTAGGTCCACAGCAAACTTCAGTGGAAAGTACAAAGATATTTCCCTCCTCAACATAAACATAACCTCCCACAGTATCAACTTCTTTCACTCTGGATAGCCCACTCGAACAACTATTACTCAAATCTCACAGTTTACATTAGGATTTGGTTTTGGTGTCATATATTCTATGGGTTTAGGTGGCTATATAATGACATGTATCCGCTATTACAATATTATATAGAGTAATTCCACTATCCTAAAAGTCCTCTGTAACCCTTCAACTTTCAATTTTTTTGTTTATTTATTTATTTATTATATATTTTTTACCAGAGCACTGCTCAGCTCTGGTTTGTTATGTGGGGGATTGAACCTGGAAACTTAGGGCCTCACGCATGAGAGTCTCTTTGTATAACCATTATGCTATCTACCCCTGCCACCTTTGAACTTTGAGATAACTCGCTGAACCCCTATTATTTGTGAGGCATTTCTTACTCTATGGAATTTCTGTGTAAATAACTGTACTGTCTTCATTTTTATCGTATTTATTATTTGTTTTAAATTACTACCAGCACCGTTGCTGGGAATCAAGCCTGGAAGCTGTTTTTTTCTTATTTATTTATTTATTTACTGTGTGTGTGTGTGTGTGTGTGTGTGTGTGTGTGTGTGTTTCTTTTTCCTCCAGGGTTATTGCTGGGGCTCGGTGCCTGCATATGAATCCACTGCTCCTCGCGGCCATTTTTTCCCATTTTTGTTGCCCTTGCTACACTTGCTATTATTATTATTGCTGTTGTTGGATAGAACAGAAAGAAATTGAGAGAGGAGGGGAAGACAGAGAGGGGGAAAGAAAGAAAGACACCTGCAGACCTGCTTCACCGCTTGTGAAGCAAACCCCCCCACCCCCCCACCCCACTGCAGGTGGTGGTCCTGAAGCTAGTTCTTGAGCTTCGAACCATAAACACTTAACCTACTGTGCTACCACCCAGCCTCCTATTTATTTTTATAGAAACAAATAGAGACACCTGCAGCACTGCTTCACTACTTGTAAGGTTTCTGTGATACAGGTAGGGAGGAACTAGGGGTTAAACCTAGGTCCTTGCACATGGTAACATATGCTTTATACTGGGTACACCACAGGCCAGCCCTCTGTGATCTTATTTATTATCTGTAGTAAGATGGATTTGATTCTTATCCTCCCAAATCTTCTATCTTGACTTTATTTTTTTTTAATATTTATTTATTTCCTTTTGTTGCCCTTGTTTTATTGTTGTTATTGATGTCGTTGTTGGATAGGACAGAGAGAAATGGAGAGAGGAGGGGAAGACAGAGAGGGGGAGAGAAAGATAGACACCTGCAGACCTGCTTCACCACCTGTTAAGTGACTCCCCTGCAGGTGGGGAGCTGGGGGCTTGAACCGGGATCCTTATGCCAGTCCTTGCACTTGACTCTTTCTTTCCTCATTGCAATGACAGAATTTAACAGAAAACTATTTAATAGCAGCAGTGGTAGTGAACCTTCATGATCTTTTCCCCCTGATTTTAATCTGAATATGGCTAAGGCTTTACCATTGAGTGTTTTTTTTTAAATATAAATATTCTTTAACAAGTGAACAAAGTTCCTTCTTAGTAGTTTACCAATGATGTTTTCGTCATTGTACTGGGACTTCACTGCTCTGGGCTGAGTTTTTCTGACAGGGAATGTGTCAGAGTGACAGAGGGAAAAACACTCTACAACACTGAAGCTTCCTCCAGTGTGGTGGAGGCCAAGCTCAAACAGGGGTGGGGAACATAACAAAACAGGTACACTTTTGTGGTGAGCTATATTGCTGGCCCATTTATTTATTTACTTACTTATTCTGTAAAGATTTATGTATGTATGTATTTACGACAGAGAGACAATGATCTTTTCCTGGGCAGTAGAAACATACTCATTTCTGGCTGCTAGTTGTTGACTACTCCCTCCTGCCTCCTGTAAAGACCTAAGGTTTTACATAGCTGTGAAACTTTATTAAAGACAGACTTCAATAGTGTCACCAGCAGCTTTCCAGTCTCCTTTCTTTCTTTCTTTCTTTCTTTCTTTCTTTCTTTCAATTATCTTCATTTATTTATTGGATAGAGACAGCCAGAAATCAAGAGGGAGAGGTAGAGAGGGAGAGAAACAGACAGATACCTACAGCACTATTTCACTACTTGCAAAACTTCTCCCCTGCAGGTGGGACCAGGTGCTTGAACTTCGGTCCTTGGGCATTGTAACCTGTGAGCTGAATCAGGTGCGCCACCACCGGGCCTCCTCCAGTCTTCTTTCCCTAATGAGAAGCTTTCATCTCAGTGTCCTATGTCAAGCAGAGAGCCTAACTCCAGCTTTCCACCATGTGTGGCACAGTTTAGTCTCTGTTCCTCTGCAGCAGCATCTTCTGCTACTTGTGGGTTTGGAATTCACTCAATTGTGGCTACAGCTTGTTCACTATTCAACATTAACCTGCCTTCATAAAAAGAAAATTAACATTTGCTGAAGCAGGATGGGGTTGGAAATTCTTTGGAATTGGAAAGAGCAAGATTTTTTTTTTAACTTTTATTTTACCTTTTGTTGCCCTTGTTGTTTTTCATTGTTGTTGTAGTTATTATTGTTGTTACTGATGTCATTGTTGTTGGATAGGACAGAGAGAAATGGAGAGAGGAGGAGAAGGCAGAGAGGAGGAGAGAAAGATAGACACCTGCAGACCTGCTTCACTGCTTGTGAAGTGATTCCCCTGCAAGTGGGGAGACGGGGGCTTGAACCGGGATCCTTATACTGGTCCTTGTGCTTTATGCCACATGTGCTTAACCCGCTGTGCTACCACCTGACTCCTTGAAAGAGCAAGATTTTAACCACAGAATCATTGACTAGCTTAGGAGGCTGGGGGCGGGGGGGTAAGCTATATAACTTTCTAGAAATTCAGTTGTTCTCATCCAGCCGTTTAGGAGATAACCTGCCTCACAGTACAGTCCCTGGCAGCAAGGAAGCACTCATGGTTCATCTTAGAATGACGACTGAATCATCTGTTCAAAAGGTACTTTCACACAAATCCTTACTTGCAGTCAGAATATATATTTTTTTCTGCTCAAGATGGTGACCGTGACTCGGAGACATTCTCCTTTGTGCCCTGTATGCCTCTCCTCTCTCTCTTGGCACTTACAGCTCAAAACATCTAGTAATATGAATTTCAACAGGCCAATTTTGGGTTCTTACAAGAAATCAGGTTAAATTGTCATTATTTTTGCTTCTCCTTTATATTCAACTTTCAAAGTACACTTGAGATAGTTTACAGTAGAAGACACACAGACTTTGCTTTGATTGAAAAAAAGAATTTAGCTGCAGGAGGAAGGAAAAACAATTATGCTTAAAAACTTGAGGGAATTGTTACTGTAATTGGGCATTAAATGTGTTCAAGGTTTCCCAGAAGCTAAAGATGTAAAAAGAAAGAAAGAAAGAAAGAAAGAAAGAAAGAAAGAAAGAAGATGTCATTGGTTGCAGAGTTCTAAAGGATTGAAGTCCTTTGGTTTTTCTTACATAGTTTATTAAAATTATGAATTAGAAATAATGTGGGGACTCAGCTCCATCTGGGCTACAGGGTGTAGAAGAAAAAGGAACTATTTTTTAATTTTTTTTTTATTGGAGAGGGGGAAAAAAAGAAATCAAGAGGGAAAGAAAGACAGAGGAGCAGAGGAAAAAGACACCTGTAAGCCCCGCTTCCTCTTGTGAAGTTTCCCCTCTGCAGATGGGAAGCAGGGGATTGAACTCACCAAAGTGCTGCTCTGGTCTGCCTTATGGCAGTATTTGGGGCCTCAGGTATGAAACGTTCTTTGCATAACCATATACTATCTTCTCAGTCACACCTCCTCCCCAAAGGAATTCTCTGTAAATTGGTGATAGTGCCTACTGCCATGATTTCAACAGCAGATTGGGACACTCTGGTTTGGAATGGTTTAGTGCGAATTCAACTGGAGCTAAGACTTTTACAATAACAATGATCTTTAGACTTAAGATAATAAACACACACATTCATTACCAAATATTTGGAAAATGCAACAGAGCATAAAGGAAAAAACAAAGATATCACAATATATGGCCAAGAAACAGTCAAATGGTGAAGAGCTTCCTCCCAGATTTTTTTCTACCTGAATTTATATTATTATTTTTTAAATATTTATTTTATTTATTCCCTTTTGTAGCCCATATTATTTTATTGTTGTAGTTATTATTGTTGTCATTGTTGTTGGATAGGACAGAGAGAAATAGCTAGAGGAGGGGAAGATGGGGGCGGGGGAGAAAAAGATAGACACCTGCAGACCTGTTTCACCACTTGTGAAGCGACTCCCCTGCAGGTGGGGAGCCAGGGCTTGAACCGGGATCCTTACAATGGTCCTTGTGCTTTGCGCCACCTGCACTTCTTCTTCTAGCATTTGCCGCCACCTGCACTTAACCTGCTGTGCTACAGCCCGACTCCCCTGAATTATTTTTTATTAGTAATTTAATATTGATTTACAAAATTATAAGATAACAAGGCTATAGTTCCATACCAGTCTGTTCCCACCAGCAGAGTTTTGTGTTCACATTCCCTCCATTTAATACTGCAGTAGTTCTTCTAAGGTCACAGATATAGATTGACTTTTCTACCTATAAATCTATATCTATATTTTTTCCCATTTTTTTCCTATGGTCCTACCTTCACTTCCTTTCTAAGTCACACCCACATTTATTACTACTTCCAAATATCCTTCCTTTTTTATATATTTTTTATATATTTTTTAAATACACAAGTTTATTTTTTAAATCATCATTATAATATTTATTCATTTCATATTAGAGAGAGTTTCACACTTAGAGAGACATAAAAGTGTGTTTGTAATGCTGGGTCTTGAACTGGGAGCCTCAAGCATGAGAGTCTTATGTTCTGTCAGTTATCTCCCTGGGTCACTTCCATTGTGTGTGTGTGTGTTTTGTGTGTGTGTGTGTGTGTGTGTGTGTGTGTGTGTTTAAATCTGAGCCCAATGTGTCACACATGTCAATGCAACCATTCCTAGGATAACCTGCCCTCCCTCCCCACTCCACCTTTTCTTTTAATTACTGGGGCTCCATGCCAGCAGTAGGAATCCACCACTCCTGTGGCCACTTTTTCTTTTTAAATACTTTTTATTTGATAGGATGGATAGAAATTGAGAGGAGAGGAAATAGAAAGAGAGAGAAAGATTTGTAGAACTGTTTCGCTGCTCCAGAAGCTTCTCTCCTGCAAGTGGGGAGAGGGAGCTAGAACCCAGATCCTCACACACAGTAATACATGCATTTAACTGGCTGCACCACTGCCTAGCCCACCCTCAACCCCCCCTTTTTTTTTTAGAAAGAGAGATTGAGAGACTGAGAGACAGGGAGAGAAAGAGAGTGAAAGAGAGCTCTGAAGCTACCTTCAACACAGTTGAGGGCCAGCTTTGCTTGAATCTCGAGTTCACATCTGGCAGAGCAACACACTATCCAAGTGTACTCTATCACAGGCCAAAGAATTTTTGTTTAAAGGCTCATTTCTACAGAAGGGAAAACACAAGCAGAACATGGACTGGAGTTGGTGTATTTTACCAAAGTAAAGGGCTCTGGGGTGGAGAGGGGGTGGGGAGTGTTCAGATCCTGGAGCATGATGGTGGAGGAGGACTTAGATGGGGGCTTAGAGTGTTATGCGGAGAACTGAGAAATGTTACATATGTACCTACTACTGTATCTTACTGTTGACTATAAATCATTAATCTCCCCAATAAAGAAAAAGAGGTTCATTTCTGGGGAGCTAAAGAACCAGAGCATCACTCTGACATATATGGTGTCAGGGATAGAACTCAGGACCCTACACTTACAAGTCCTTTACTCTGTCACAGTGTAACCACCTGGGCTTCCAGACTTCTTATTAAACTTACTTAAAATAGCTGATGTCAGGGCAGGGAAGACAACATAATGTTTATGCGCAAGACTCTTACCTGAGACATCCAGGTTCCAGGTTCAATCTCCAGCACCACCACAAACCAGAGCTGAGCATTTCTGTCTATCTATCTGTGTATCTATCTGTCTGTCTGTCTGTCTATCTATCTATCTATCTCTTTTTCCCTCTCAAATAAATGAAATAAAATATTTTTAAAAAATAGCTGATGTCTTGAGTTGTTTCTTCTAGTGAGGTAATTCTATAAATTAGATAGACCCAATTAAATTTTCATCACAAAATTAGCTACTGCTGGCCTCTTGAACAGTGAATATGCTCCAGATACTCTACCAGTAGCATTTCTAATCTTTCCAGTATCGACCTTTCACTAGTTATGGAAAAGTTACGTAACTCATCTAAATCACAGGGTGAACAGAGGAGCAGGGATGTGCATGTGGATGTGTCTGTCTGTATGCAGCAGAGCGACTCTCTCGACCCTCTGAGAGGCAGGTTTGTCCCTTGCTCCTTTGAGGAAGGACGCCTGACGTGAATGAGTTGGCTTCTGGGCCCCACATGACCAACACACAGAGCAGGAGGTGCTCTCTCTTTTTCTACTTTCTCTCTTTCCTCTTTCCTAGATGCTAAAAGTCAGGAATCTACTATTTCTTTTTCTTTTCTATTTTTAAATTTTTTAAAAATATTTATTTCCTTTTTGTTGCCCTTGTTATCTTTATTGTTGTTGTAGTTATTATTGTTGTTGATGTCATCATTGTTGGATAGGACAGAGAGAAATGGAGAGAGGAGGGGAAGACAGAGAGGGCAGTGAGAGACAGACACCTGCAGACCTGCTTCACCACCTGTGAAGCAACTCTCCTGAAGGTGGGGAGCCGAGGGCTTGAACTGGGATCCTTACGCTGGTCCTTGCGCTTTGCCCCATGTGCACTTAACCCACTGCGCTACCGCCCAACTCCCTCTTTTCTATTATTATTATTTTTTTTTTTACCAAAGCACTGCTCAGCTCTTGTTTATGGTGGTGCTGGGGACTGAGCCTGGGATTTGGGAGCCTCAGGCATGAGAGTCTGTTTGCATAACCATTATGCTATCTACCCCCTCCTGGAGGCTACAATTTCTAGCTTCCCAGGTCAGCTCTGGTAGATGTTCTTTCTGGTTGTTTCTGTCTTAATGAAATACTATAATTCAAACTCCCCCCCCCTTTATTTTTAATATAGACAAAGAGAAAATGAGAAGGGGGAGAAAGAGAGAAACCTACAGCACTGTTTCACTTCTTGTGATATCTCTGCTCACCCCCCCCCCCCACCAGGTTGGGTCTGGGAACTTGAACCCAGGTCTTTGTGCATTGTAATTTGTGCACTCAACTGAGTGCACCATTGTCCAGCCCTCATTCAAAATTTTCTTATGGGGATAAAGGTAAAAGAAAATAAAAAATCCTAGTTCTGTAGCCTGCTGTCTCCCTGGAGAGTTTTTATTTGTCACTGTTGTTATTACTGTGGTTTCAATTTGAACCTTGGCCCAGATGTAGCCCTCTTCTCTCTTGAGCCCTTCTTATTTGTCCAAACATTTCTCTGGTGGGAGAGTCACACAGCCATGCATCCTGCAGTAGCCCCTGAGTCACCACTAAGAACCTGTTTGCTGTCACAGACCCAGGTCACATGGTCTTTGGGGCAGGCAGACCCCCACACCTAGAAGGAATAACCTGGGTACTGGGCACCAGGTGGGCTCCTGGCTAGACACATGTCAGTTTTCTCCTTTCTCTTTCAGGACCTATGAGCTCAATTTCAAAGAAGCACAGGGTCTACCTACAAGTCAGATCGTTAGGTCTCATGGTGGGCCCCACAGTGAGCTGAGACTGTTGGAGTACAGTAGTCTGCGAAAGAGAGTCTGGGCTGCCAGTGGGTGTGAGTCTGTCTGAGATAACCTCTCTCTGCACAGTTGCATAACTCAAAGAGCAGAGCTTTGCCTTTTTCAACAACCACTCATCTGACTGTGGCACAGTTTCCGGAATGTGCTTTGGAGCAAGTTTTTTGTTTTTTTTTTAAGATTTATTTTATTTATTGCACATAAGAGAGTTTCAGTGAGACAGAGACAGACGAGCCAGAATACCACTCAGGTACGTGCAGAACTGGGGATCAAACCAGAAACCTCATGCAGGAAAGTCTGATGTTCTACCAGTTGAGCATTATATCCCCAGCCATGGTGAGGAGGGTTTTAGAAGAAGATATTTAACATCTGAACTTCCTCATTGTGAGGTAGTGAGTAATCTTAGTTGCAAACCATAAAGAAGCTGTTTTCCCTCAAGTGCCAAATGACTTGTCTCTGAGGTTTGGGACCCATTGAGAAATAATAACCAGAACAACAGCAGTGGTAATAAGAGCAAATAACACATCAGTAACACTGGTGTTCCGAAGAGTTCTCTAAACACTCTGCATATGCTAAATTATGTATTCTCCCACACAAAGACACTCACTTTACAGATAAGAAAACTAAGGCAGCTTGAATTTAAATGACTGGCCCAATGTCACAGAACTAGTTAAAGGCTAAGTTATTCTAGTTCTTTTCTCTCTCTCTCCATCTCTCTCTCTCTCTCTCTCTCTCTCTCTGTATATGTATATGTGTTAAGCCAGGGTCTCATATGTGGGTGATTCCTGGCCCAACATTTTCATTCAGATAGAGATGGAGAGAGAATGAACCAGAGAGAGACAGACAGAGAGAGAGAGAGAGAAAGAGATTGAGATGCCAGAGCCTAGCAACTTACTCCAGTGCCATAGTACCTCCTACATGGTGTTGGTGGTCAAAGCTTGGCCACATGAATGCAAGACAAGTATCCTATCTGGTGATCTAGCTCTTCATTATTACTAGCTTTATTGTTACTATTGATATTACTATTAGTAATTATTCCTATTACTGACAGAGAAGCAGAGAGTGAAATACCATAGTACCAAATCTTCCATCAGTGTGGTGGGGACCAGGTTTGCACTGGGTCATGCTTAAGGCAAAGCAACACACTATCCAAGTGAGCTATTTCACTAGCCTACCCCTTTCTAGTTTTTTTTTTTTTTTTGGCCTCCAGGGTTATTGCTGGGGCTTGGGGCCTGCACTGTAAGTCCACTGCTCCTGGAGGCCATTCCCCCCCCCATTTTTGTTGTCCTTGTTGTTGTTATTAATGTTATTGCCATTTTGCTGGATAGGACAGAGAGAAATTGAGAGAGGAGGGGAAGGCAGGGGGGGGGGGAGAAAGACACCTGCAGACCTGCTTTACTGCTTGTGAAGTGACCCCCTGAAGGTGGGGAACCGGGTTGATCCTTACACTGGTCCTTGAGCTCCACGCCATGTGTGCTTAACACACTGTGCTACCGCCCAACCCCCCCTTTTCTAGATTCTTAACCCTGCTCAAAAGTTTGGATACTCATGTAAGAGAGATGGTGTAAGGTTAGAGCAAACTAAGGTAGCTTCTCAAAACCAAAGATGGCTTCCGTTATACCCTGACACTGGGCCTGTTAAGCTTCTATTAAGGCTCATTCTGTATTTCTGAGGCCAAAGAAGTAGTGTTTGGCTAGAAGAAGAAAAAATCCCCCAAACTCTGAGGTGGCCAGAAGTGGTTGACATTCTGGGTCGGTCTGAAGAACAGGGGGTTGTTAACTGACATTTGAACACCTGGACTGAACTAAGAGGCAGTCCTGACAGCACAGCCCAGAAGAAACCCCCCCCTTCCACCCTATTCCCCAATCAGGGAAAACATGATGACTGGAGTGTGTACATGCAGATGGAACTTGATCAGAGGGTGATGAATGGTTTCCAATTTCAGGTCACAGAAACTGTTGTGCATATATTGTAGGTACCTGCCAACCCCTGAGTTATTTCCTATTGTTGCTGTGACAAATCACCATAAAACACAGTGGCTTAAGGCAACAAAAATGTATTCTCCTAGAGTTCTGGAAGCCCAAAGACTGGTGTGGATTATTACACTCGGTTAAAATCAGGTCTTGGAAGGGTTGTGCTCTCTCTCTCCTTTTTTTTAAACTCTTAAAAAAATATTTATTTATTTATTCCCTTTCGTTGTCCTTGTTGTTTTTTTATTGTTATAGTTATTATTGTTGTTGTTATTGATGTCGTCGTTGTTGGATAGGACAGAGAGAAATGGAGAGAGGAGGGGAAGACAGAGACGGGGAGAGAAAGATAGACACCTGCAGACCTGCTTCACCGCTTGTGAAGCGACTCCCCTGCAGGTGGGGAGCCGGGGGCTCAAACCGGGATCCTTTCGAGAGTCCTTGCGCTTTGTGCCACGTGTGCTTAACCCGCTGCGCTACCGACTCCCAGGGTTCTGCTCTTTTTAAAGGCCTTTGGAACACACACACACACACACATTTCCAGCTTCTAGATGCCATTCATATTTCTTGGCTCTTTGGCCCCTTTAATCTTTAATTTTTCTAAATTTAATTTTAGTTATTTCATAGTTAATAGTTAGATGAGGACAGAGAGAGAGAGAGAGTAAGTACAGTACTGGGGACCAAAGTCCAGACCCCATGCTCCTGAGTCCAACATTTTGTCCACTGTGCCGTCTCTCAGCTTGTATCCCTTTCACCATCAGTAACCCATCAAGTTCTCATATCACAGCGCTTTGACACTGACTTTTCTGTTTCCTTCCTCCATATTTAAGGCCCCTATGCCAACATAGGCTCACCTGCATGATCCAGAATAGGATCATGTTTTTCAAGTCAATTGATCACCAACCTCAATTCTATCTGCTTCCTTAAGTTGCCCTTGCCATAAAATACACCCTATTTAAAGGTTCTGGGAATCAGGGGATGGACATCTCTACAAGGCCATTCCTCTGTCTCCTGAAGGTCCGAAAGGAAAAAGTTCAGAACACCTATCACCCACATTAAAAACCTACTAGGCAGCTGGCACCCTCTGTGACATGCTGGAGAAGAACCACCTAGACCTTCTGCAGAGAAAGGGTGGGAGATTACATCCATGGCTTTAAAAGAGCCACAGATACACCCACCTTCTTGTGAATCTATATGGAGAAAGAGATGGGATTCCTAAACCACAGGAGACAGTATGGAGGAGTATGTGTGAATGTGAGCATTTGTTAACTCAGCATGAAAATCTCACATATATATATATATATATATATATATATATATATATATATATATATATAGTGTATGTATATGTGTATGTGTATGTATATGTGTATATATATTTTTAGAGCATGCCTTAACCAACATCTTAGGTCTACTAGTAACATTTTATTTCAAACCATTTCTTGAGCCTCTGAGTATGTATGACCTGTTTACCTACTTGAGCATTTGGCATGATACCTGTTACATGCTGTGGTTTCTTGGTCTTGAAACAGTGTCTTTAAGAATGTGGCTTCTGGGGGTCGGGCAGTAGTGCAGTCGATTAAGCGCACATGGCGCGAAACTCAAGGACTGGCATAAGGATACCAGTTCGAGTTCCCCCTCTCCACCTGCAGGGGAGTCACTTCACAAGTGGTGAAGCAGGTCTGCAGGTGTCTATTTTTCTCTCCCCATCTCTGTCTTCTCCTCCTTTCTCCATTTCTCTTTGTTCTATCCATCAACAACAACATCAATAACAACAACAATAATAACCACAACAATGATAAAAAACAACAAGGGCAACAAAAAAGGAAAATAAATAAATAGATAAAATATTGTTAAAAAGAATGTGGCTTCTAATTTCAACACACCAGTGGGTCACCTACTCCCATGTACTTTTAGTCTTCCAGGTCTGAAATAGTTGGGATTTTTTTAATATTAACTTTTTATATATATACTTTTAGAAATGGGTGGTGGCACAAGTTGAACACATAAGTTTACCATGTGCAGGGACCCAAGTTCAAGCTCCTGGTCCCCACTTGCAGGAAGGAAGCTTCATGAGTAGTAGACCAGTGAAGCAGTAGTGCAGCGCTCTCTCTCTCTTTCTCTCTCTCCCTCTCTCTCTCCTCTTTTATCCCACCCTTCTCTCTCAACATCTTTCTGTCTTAATAAATAATTTTTTAATTAAAAAGAAAAAATATAAACCATTAATCTCCCAATAAAGAAAAAAAGAAACAACTATCAGTCAGGTTTAAAGTATACCTTATACTTAAGAAAAAAAAAACATGTTTAGAGTACATATTACATTATTTTTTGTGGTAATGCCATATATGTATGTCCCTCCTTGGAACTTCTAGAGAGTACATTCGAATTATAGAGGAAATATATATTTATATATTTTAATATTTATTTGTTTATTTATTCCCTTTTGTTGCCCTTGTTGTAGTTATGGTTGTTTTTATTGATGTTATCATTGTTGGATAGGACAGAGAGAAATAGAGAGAGGAGGGGAAGACAGAGAGGGGGAGAGAAAGACAGACACCTGTAGACCTGCTTCATTGCTTGTGAAGCGATTCCTCTGCAGATGGGGAGCCAGGGGCTCGAACTGGGATCCTTACACTGGTCCTTGCGCTTCGCACCATGTACGCTTAGCCTGCTCCCTATAGAGGAAATCTTAAAGTAGATGTATGTTGCTTGATGAAACTATTACTAGCATCCATTAATGTGAGAGCAGAAGAATGGTTTTCAAACTCCTATCATTTATATCACAACTATCCTGACTAAAAACATTTATATCACAACTATCCTGACTAAAAACATTTATATCACAACTATCCTGACTAAAAACATTTATATCACAACGATTCTGACTAAAAACATCTGAAACACAAAGCAGATGCTGAGATTTCTCTTTACTGGTAGGTTGGAATTTTATAATGGTTATATTCATGTTTGGTTTAGTTCCTGGCATGAACTCAAGACATCAATAAATTATCATGAATAGAATTTGCCAGAGAGATTTGCCTCACATTTATTAGCGGTGTATCCTGGATATTCATATTGGACCCAGATTGAGTGCAGTGGATGTATTCCTAAGCAATTTCCTTTTTTGTTTTTCCTCTACAGGGAATTTTATTCCTGTAAAGACCATTTCTTGCTAGCAGACAGTAGACACCATGGCCCACTGTTGGGCATTGGGTTGGGAGAAAACTCTTCTCAGCTTGGGTAGGGCCATAGATAATGACAGTGTGGGTTCTCTCGGGAGCACATGGTTGATATGTATCCAAACTCAAAAGTGAGTTTCCTAGAACAGTGTCCTGTTAGGCTGACAGTCAGCTCGGCCTGATTCACTCAGAAGACCCCTTGGACAGTCCCTCTCATGAGCTGATTCTGACCATTTTAGCCTGGCTTCACACTCCCATGCTCCAGCTCCACCTCTATCTTGGCCTTTGTGACACTGTGTTAAATGTCCCCAAACTGCCCTTGGGTCCTGTAAAGGAGCATAAGCCCTCCAACTCTTGCTGTGCCCCATCCATGCCAACCTCTGTCTTCATGCCTGCTCTTCTGATTTATTTATTGGACAAAGACAGAGGAAAATCAAGAGGGGAGGGATAAATAAGGAGAGCGAAAGAGAGACACTTGCAGCTCTGCTCCATCACTCATGATGCTTTCCCCCTGCAGGTGGGAACTGGGGGCTTGAACCCGTGCTCTTGCACATTTAGCACTATGTGTGTTTAACACGGAGTACTACCACCAGACTCCCATTGCACACTTCTGCTCAACCTGGTGCACCACTGCCCAGCTCTCCTGCTTTTCTGCTCTCCATCCTCCCAGCAGTAGTGAACCAGCCTGCCTCCCAAAGACCAGAGCTCAGCACCAGGAGAGCTTCAGGGCCGGAGAGTCTTAATTCTATATGGCACACAAGGCCATCTGAATCCCTCAGATATGCAACCCCTTAGCCAAAGGGTGCCTGAGTTCCAGCTGAGGGAGAGACATTCTAGTGGCACGTAAGGAAAGCTGCCAGAGTCAAGCTCTGCCTGACTTCAAATGCATTCCAGAACTTATCTAATCAGGGAGCCTCGTTCAGCTAAGGCGGAGGCTATTGCTACAAAGGGCTCCTGGGCCAAGGCGGAGGCTATTGCTACAAAGGGCTCCTGGGCCGGGGAGAGAGGCCTTGGCTTCAAATACAAAATAATGGTTGTCTTGGCACAGGCAGAGGCGGTGGGCAGCTGGAGATTTGGGGCGACCTCTGACTCTCTCCCACAGTTCCTCACGAGTCCCATTGCATGCAGCTCAGCCACCCCCCAAATCCCAGGCTCTAATTGGCTCTGGTTTGTTTTGCTTTTCTATTCTACCCGGAGCTTCAAAAGGCGCTTCCGTAATTGTTGGAGGCATGAAAAAAGGCAGGTTTCAGCTTTCCTAACTGGAATTGGAGGTAATTACTGTCTTGCACACACACGAGTCGGTACATGCTTCAAATCAGATGGCTCTGGGTTGTTTTATAAAGTGGAGCTGGGACCTCTGAGCCAGGGGAGGGAGGATTATGGAATCTTCCAAAGGCTCTGTGGTAGAAAGAGAATTCAGACATCTTGGAAACAGGGAAAGAGGGTTCTATAGTCTTTTGCAGTCACTTCAAACTGCCCAAGAGGTTTGGCTTGAAAAGATAGTGCTCTTGATCTCAATCCAGAAAACTAGAGGGTGTTTTTTTGTTTGTTTGTTTTTATGTCCCAGTTCTATCACTCAAGAGATGGAACACACACACACACACACCACACATATCACACACACACACAAAGCACACATATACACCACAAACACACACCACACCACACATACCACTCCACACACACCACACCACACACGCACACACCACACCCCACCACACACACACACCACTTCACACACACCACACACACCACACCACACACACACACAGCACACACACTACACCACACACACACCACACATACACACCACTTCACACACACCACACCACACACACACCACACAACACACACACACAGCACACACACACACTACACCATACATACACCACACATACACACCACTTCATACACACCACACACACACACATACACCACGCACACACACACACACATACACCACGCACACACACACACACCACACCACACATACACACCATTCCAAACACACACACACACCCTTTCCATCTTTTTTGTAATCAGCAACTCTGCAGTTGCTGTGAGCTGTCCTATGAAGCCTCAGAATAGGATCAAACTGAGCCAGGCCTAGTGAGAGGCATCTGGGGGAACCAGACCAGGGGTCCATCTTTGTACCCTCAGGACAGAAAACCCAAACAGGGGTGAACTTGGGCTTATATCCCAATCCACATCACTCTGAGTGTGGGAGTATGGACTAGGGAGTTGTTTTTGTATTTTATTTATTTACTGGATAGAGACAGAGAGAAAATAATATGGAAGGGGGACATAGAGAAGGAGAGAGAGAGAGAGAGACACCTGCAGCATTGCTTTACTACTTGCAAAGCTTCTCTCCACAGGTGTGGAGCAGGGGGTTGAACCTGGGTCCTTGTGCATAGTAACATGTATACTCAACTGAGTGTACCACCACCCAGTCCTGGACTTGGGGAGTTTTATTTTCAGCTTCCCGTGTGTCGACAGGCAGTTGAATCACACACTAACTCTCTGTGGCTTCCTCTTTAGGAGAATAGAAACTGGCCTGACCTCACAGTGTTGCTGCGAAGTCTGAATGAGGTTAATTGTGGACAGTGCTTGGTGTAGAGTACCTGCACATAGTAAGTGCTTGATACATATTAGCCAGGATTAGCTAATCAAATTACGAAAGGCCTGGCCACAGCTGCTTTAAGAATCATTCTGGGGACAGAGGACACAGCATACAGTTTATACAAATTCTTTCTTTCCAGATGTCCCAGATTCAATCCCCAGCACAATCATAAGCCAGAGCTGAACAGTACTCTGGTCTTTCTCTGTCTCTATCTCTATTATCTCTATTTTTATATTTCATATATATAAAAATATATATTTATATATTTCATATATATATACATATATATTCAAATACTGCACTTTAAAAAAGTGTTGGGGGTTTCCAAGGCTCTGGGGAGTCAGGAATGGGGCAAGAAAAGGAACTGCTGCAGGGATAATGGAAGGAAAAAGAAAAGAGAGCGAGTAACAGCCCCTAACTGATTGTCTTTCCTCCTTCAGAGATAGTAGGTTGTCAGGAAGTCCACAGAATCTCAAGTTTTGTCTTGCTATTTTTTTTTTTTCTTTTTCCAACACGATATTATCACAGTGAGAACTTGTTGGTTAACCAACATTTCGGTGTGACCTGTTTGAGTTGCTTTCTCCCTAACGCCTACAACATTTTTACATCAGGGGCCCAGAAGTCTGGGTCTGAGGTGGAGACTGAGGAAGGAAGAAAAAGTCATCACTTAGACCTGAAGCATCACCCTGGGCAAAGCCAGTTGAAATTCAGTTCAGTGTCCCAATTCAATTCACTCACTGATCTGGGTTCTCTTGCTGGGCTCAGGAGGAAGGAGGAGGCAGGAGTCAGATGCAGCCTTGCAGCCCTGAATTGCTTTTCTGAATTTTGTCCTTTCATCATCATCATCATCATCATCATCATCATCATCATATTATTATTATTATTATTATTATTATTATTATTATTATTACCACCACAGTTATTGCTGGGGCTTGGTGCCCGCATGAAGAATCCACCTCTCCTGGTGGCCTTTTTAAAATTTATTATTATTATTTGATAAGACAGATAGAAATTGAGGGAGAGGGGAAGATAGAGAGACACCTAAAAAAAAAAAGACACCTACAGCACCACTCCCTCACTCATGAAGCTTCCCCCTGAAGGTGGGGAGCAGGGGCTCAACTCTGAAACCTGAGCGCTTTCATATTATACTGTGTGCACTTAACCTGGCACACCAACGCCTGGCACCCTCACACTAACCACTTCTAAAATATCCTTTTCCTGTGGTTCCCAGAACTCTCCTCTCTAGGAGCTGCTTTTCCTCTGTGTTATATACAGAGAGCCCAAATACCAGGCCTGACAGCTCATTTCTAAATGCTCTTTCAAAAGGTTTCCATCTGCTTTTCCGTCTTGATTGGGATATTCATTGGTTTACTTAATATTTCCCTTTCAAGTATTCCAGAGAGAACTCTCATCAAGCTCTACCCCTACCCCCAGCTCTAGCCCCAGGTCACCTCAAACCATAAAAACAAAAGCCCCATCAGTCACACTGTGAAGTCAAAGTCCTTGATGCAGATCTTTCAAAACTGTTGCCTTTTCTCCTTGTATCAGGTACTCTCATAGCATGCTTCAAATAATTTATGATCACTTTAAAAAAAAAAAAGATTTTTAGATGGCTTAAGATTTGCTTGTAGAATATCTGTCTCCCTGGTAAGGTGTCAGCAGCGTCTCTTTGTGTCTCTTCTTCCTTTATGCCTGACCTAAATGCCTGACACATAGGCTCTTATTTTTTATTTGCGGAATGAATGAATGGTTTCAAAGTGAAGATGAGTCCTGAGATATGAGAGATAGATAGATAGGGAGGGGGGGAGAGAGAGAAAGGAAGGAGGGAGAGAGAGATTAAGATTCTAGGTACTATGAAAGGTCATGACACCCAACAAAAAACACTTGAGATCTCGTCTTGTTTTCCCTAAATAGGCCACTTTGTTTCTCCTTCTCATTTGATGGTGGATCATACACACAAACAGTGCATGATAATGAATTTGATGAATGGCTGCCAAGTCCCGATGCCTGACATAGGGAGTGCCTTAATTATATTCACCCAAACATGGCTGGATCTCAACTATCTAGTCCAGTGGATATTCTAATAGTTTATAATTCAATAGTTTGTAGTTGTGAAAGTTTTACATGTGGTTTTGAATTATGTTTCTGAATGTGCATCAGGATATAAGGTGTTTTGATGATTTAGGTATTCACAGTACTTTGAATTTATCTGTCCATTGTCACTGACCCAGCTGACTAGTGAGGTTAAACTCCTCTGGGCTTTATCACATGCATAAAACAATAGCAACAATAACATCAACAAAACTAAATTGTGCTTGTAAGGAAAGTACATTGAGTTTTTTGGTCATAAAAAAAATGGGGTCTAACTTTCATTCCACGATCACTGGTTACTCCCATCAGGAATGTCACCAGAAACCCTTTTAAGGGCCTCTCCAGGACCTTGCCCTCACTATAAAGTAGCCACGGTAGGGACTGGATCAAACAACTCTGCCACTTGAGAAAGAGTGATCCTGAAATTAGCATAGCCTAGGATGTTCCCAGATGTGACCATGGACTGCAAACTCAGATTGACAGGGACTCAGAAGTCACACAGGTTCCTATGCTAAATATGAATACATATAGGCCCTGGGTAAGACTGATATGGTAAATAGTTAAATACATTTATACACGTCCTTCAAGGTTGGGAGTCACTCTCTGCTCTAGTCCAGCTTTCTAGTTCTATTCTCAACTCTGACTACACCTTCCCAGACAATATTTTTGCCTACTTCCATGTTAACTATCGAGCTCAAACAAAAATTACTAAAGCCATGGGCCCCAAGGAACATACCTAAAATAGACTTCCTAGCTTTTTCCCACCCTATTCTCACCTGCTCTATTCATATTTTCTAGCTCTTGTTTATTAAACATTTTTTCCTGCCTCATAACTTACTGCCTTTCAGACACCAAGTTGCAGATGCTACTATGAACTCCATGGGCAGAAGACCTCATCAATGTGTCACAGCACCTCACCTCTCCAGAGTCCTACCCCACTAGGGAAAGATAGAAAGAGGATGGGGGAGGGGGTATGGGTTGACCTGCCAACACCCATGTCCAGCAGAGAAGCAATTACAAAAGCCAGAGCTCCTACCTTCTGCACCCTTCAAAAATTTTGATTCACAGTCCCAGAGGGGAAGAATTGTTAGGGGAATATGACTAGAGGGGTCTGAAACCCAATTCCATTGGGATCCAGAGAGAGAAGAAGAAAAAAAGAAAGACATTTTGTAGTATTAATATATGTAAGTGTGACTTACGAAGAAAGTGAAGACAGGACCATAGAGAAAATGGGTAAAAAGTTAGACAGATAGACAGACAGACAGACAGATAGATGTACAAATAATAGTCACCCCATACCTGTGACCTTAGGAGAACCACCGCAGTTTCCAGTGGAGGGAATGGGGACACAGAACTTTGCTGGTGGGAATGGTGTGGAACTGTACCCCTATTGCCTTGAAATTTTGTGAATCACTAATAAAAAAAAAATAGGGTCTAAACTCCATTTCTTCCTTTTACTACCTTTGCACACTACCCGACTTGATCTTTGTTTTCTCATGTCCTGAGTGCCTGCCTCCCAGGACTGTTATGACATGCAGTCAAGTTCTCAGGAAAATGAATCTGAACCACTCCCTGAGGTTGGTGCAAAATAAGTCAAAAACAGAAGAGTTGTGCCCTCTTCATACTTTCTGTTTCATATCTGCAGAAAGAAAGATTGCTTTTATCTTCTCTTTCTACCTTACAAGACCTGTTCTTCTAGACTCAGTGGGCTAAATAAATAAGGTCCTTGTTTTATAAATCATATCTAATTGTGAAAGTTCCTTATAATGCCTATGTAAATTGAAATAGGACTGTTGTCCTAAGCAATCTAATTTGGAAAGCTGACAGTGGGGTCTCACTGGGCCCCACCAGCTCTATTGATGATACATTTGCTGACTTTCTTCATATCTGGATATTTGCCCATTCTGTCTTGGGTCAAAGTCTCCAAGATGGCAAGTGGAGATGTCCTGAGATCCAAGGCAGAACCAATTGTGCTGTCAGTGGGTGGCTAGGACCCCAGAGTTCCCACCTCCTTTTCCTGTCATGAAGTTTATATCTCAAGGGAAAACAGCTGTCCACTTTCAGGCCAACTGGGACTGAAGCCAGCTGTTCCTACCAGATGCCAAGAGCCAGATGTAAACCCCTCTTCTCTCCCACTCCCTAAGTCTGAAGTCTTAAACTTTATTGAATTTATTAATAACCTTAGAAAGTTGCTAAAAAATGCATTTCCCCAGGATGCAGAATCTGATTCATTTAGCTGTAGTTGAAATGACTTGAAATCTAAATGACAAAATGAAGACCTGGAAGTCTGTTTTTTTTTTTTTTTTTTTTTTTTTTTTTTGCCTCCAGGGTTATCGCTGGGGCTCTGTGCCAGCACTATGAATCCACTGCTCCTGGAGGCTATTTTTTCCCATTTTGTTGCCCTTGTTGTGGTTGTTATTGCTGTTAGGACAGAGAGAAATCGAGAGAGGAGGGGAAGACAGAGAGGAAAGACACCTGCTGACCTGCTTCACCGTTCGCAAAGTGACGCCCCTTGCAGGATTCTTGCGCCAGTGCGCTTAACCCTGCTGTGCTACGGCCCAGTCCCCGGAAGTCTGCATTTTAAAGAACAACACTTCCATCCCACCCACCCCCATCTCTTCTTCCTAGGCAAGTCAGATATACAAAACTTGTTCTAAATGGCAGCCTCTAAGCTGACTCAAAATGGTGGTGTCTGGGCTCTGGCATAGAGGCCCCATGATGTCACATCCCTTGGTTTTTTTTTTTGTTTTGTTTTGTTTTTTCTGCCCTCAAATCCTTATCTCTTTGGTTTGTTTTGGTTCCTGATTCTCAGAGATATCTGAGGGTTTCATACCAGAAAGAGAGGCAAGGGATTGAGAATGAGCTCCAAGAAAGCAAGCCCAGTCAGTGTAGGATGTTGGCTCTGGTCAGTCACCCTCCTTCAACCCAGCCTGTAGGAGGAGGAGTTTTTCAAGCACCTGCTCCTGCCTTCATTTGATAAGTTTTCTGGTCAACTCTCATAAACCTGATCCTGCTGACCTGGAGAATGATGAAAAGCCTGTGTACTGGAGACCTGAAGGGATGAAAGGGGATGGGGGAGGACCGTGGGGTGGTCATATGACCCAGGGTCACCCTCAGCTTAAAGCTTTCCCTTTGTCTCCCTGCTCTGGCCCCATGTTGGAAGGTTTTGGTGATTTCCTTTCACCCCCAACTAGGCGAACAGATGTGGAAAGGTCTCCAGTTCCCAGGGCTCTGGACACAACCACTGTTGTTTGCTGCCCACAGACTGGGGCCTGTGTTCACAGACAGAACAGCTACACAATCACTCATCAAATAACTGGGTCCAGTCAGGTGTGGGTTTTCAACCTACTCTGCATTTCCGCTGCAGTGAAAAGGATGTGTAAGCTAAATTGGGCAAGAGTGAGAAAAAAAAAAAAAAGCAGAATCACATCTCTCCCTGGCTTGTTCTAAGTTCACTTACAGAGATTCTGCAGGATTTCAGGAGAGGCAATGCAGTGAGTTCTTCCAAAGTAGGGTAAGGGTAAGGAAGTCCTCACAGATGCCATGACTATTTATGCTCATATGTTCACAAGCAGCAGTTTGGGCCTGCTGCTTCTCTTGTCCTACATGAGGGGTCCCCAGCTGGGAGGGCCTTGTCCAAGTCTGGAGCTGAAGGGCCCTACTGTTCTGAAAACAAATTCCTTCCATAGTCCAGTGAGTCAAAACACAACTCGCGGGAGGAAAGGAAGAGAAGTAGAAGAGTTACAGAGAAATAGAGGTGTTAGCTTCCTTGTTTACCTTCATTATTCAACACTGGAATTTCTCAGAGCATAACCTCCCATGATCATTCACACTGCTTTTAACAAATGCAGTAAATAAAACCGTGAAAATAACCCTAATCATCCTAAAATAGCCTGTCTCATACTCCCTCCATCCATAAGAAAAAAAAAAATCATTTCTAATTCATGTTTCCTGGACTATGCAACAAACAGTAGTCACTGTGACTCTACACAAGGACTTGGTGAACATAAGTCTTTGCACATAGCACATTCACCTAGAACTGTCGCAAGAAAAGGAATGGTATCCATTTCCTTGAAGCAAAGCTTCTCCAAATGAGGTCCATGGACCCCTGAGGGCCCTGAGATGCTATCAAACTCTCTGCAGCATCGAAGCTGTTTTCATAACAATATGAAGATGTTATTTGCCTTCTTCACAGTGATGACATCTGGGTCAAATTGCTGGTGCTGGATAACCATGATATTCCTTGCTATCATAAGCAAAAAAGACAAAAAGAGAAAAGAAAAGCAAAAGAAAAGAAAACCAGTTTCATTCAAGAATGTTCTAGATGAAGCAATAAAAATGATTGATTTTGTGAATCTTGCTCAAAGTATAACTTTTTTAATTAATTTTTTATGTTTATTTATTTTCCCTTTTCGTTGCCCTTGTTTTTTATTGTTATTGTAGTTATTATTTTTGTTATTATTGATGTTATTGTTAGATAGGACAGAGAGAAATGGAGAGAGGAGGGGAAGACAGAGAGAGGGAGAGAAAGCTAGATACCTGCAGACCTGCTTCACCGCCTGTGAAGCGACTCCCCTGCAGGTGGGGAGCCGGGGGCTCGAACCAGGATCCTTACGCGGGTCCTTGCACTTCGTGCCATGTGCACTTAACCCACTGTGCTACCGCCAGACTCCCAGTTTAAGTTATTTTATTGTTATTATTTTTTAATGATTCTGTTTACTAACTAGAAAGGAAGCATCAAGCCCTCCTGGTGTAGCCTGAAGGATAATGGTTATTAGAGGAAAGACACTTGTGAGGGTGTTTGGAGCTGAACTGGCCACTTCCATGGAACAACACCATGTTTACTTGGAAGGGCCAAATAACCAGAACTATTCCGATTTGGTTACCTGACAGATATTTTCTCCAAAAGAAACTAGAGCTTGCCACTTCAAGAAATAATTGCTAGCGTTTGATGCCAAAACAAAAGCTCTCTTGGAAAAATGTGAGAAACATTTTAGGAAGCTTCTGTCTGCCACAGTGAGCTTAACACCTTCCCAACATTTACGAAGGCTTCTGCCGAGATCAGCGGTGATGTTAACAAATGGGAATTCTTCAGTTCTCATCAAGAACTGTCTGAAAGTCAGGGTGATGTGCATAACTGAGTGAAGCAACATTTTCCAAATGACCCAAGCACAGCATTACAAAATCATGGGAGGACAAGAGCTACCCAAAGTACAAGCCAGACCAAATGGATTCTAGTGTAACCAAGGACAAAAAGTTCACGGATACAGTTTCAGATCCCACCTGACAACTCGCTTTAACTAAACTACCATTTGTTGAGTTTTGATATCGTGTCAAGTGAAGAATATCCATGAAAAAAATTATGAAAAGAGTCCTCTCCTTCCCAACGGCATGTCTCTGTGAGGCTGGGTTTCCTTTATATCTGCACTTTAACCAAAACAACATTATCTCAGCTGATTGAATGCAGAAGGAGATAGGAGAACCCAGCTGTCTCCCATTAGGCCAGACATTGAAGAGATTTACAGAAATACAAAAACATTATCACTCTTCTACATTTTGTTTTGTTTTGTTTTGGAGAAAACAACTGTGTTTATAGTACTGTTTGCTTATGTTTAACAAAGTGATACACTTATGAATTTTAATGAGTTAACAAACACTAATGAATTCATGCGTTAACCCTAGTAACAAATAACTGTTAAGTCTTTCTGTGTTAATTTTTAGAGTGGTAAGTGATTCAATGATCATTATATATAGCAAAATACTTCAAAGTCAAGAGATTTAAAAAAAGAAAAAGAAAAGATTTATTTGTTGTCTGGAAGGTGGCAGAGTGGATAAAGCTTTTGACTCTCAAATGTGAGGTCCTGAGTTCAAACCCTGGTAGCACATATACCAGAATGATGTCTGGTTCTTTTTCTCTCCTCCTATCTTTCTCATCAATCAATAAATAAAATCTTTAAAAAAAATTATAAAAAAAGAAAAGATCTATTTAATTAGAATGGGAGGAAAGAAAGAAAGAGGGCCCAGAGCACAACTCAGGTCTGGCATAAGGTGGTGTCAGGGCCTGAATCTAGCCTTTCTAGTCTCGGGAATGCACGCTGGTGCTCTAACTGGCCGAGCTACCTCCCTGGCCCAAAGATCTGAAAACAACAATAGTCATGTGTTACCCTTCACAGTTGCTGGGGGTCAAGAATTCAAGAGTGGCTTGGCCATAGCTTCTGGCTCAAGTTTTCTTAGGAGATGGGAGTCATCTGAAGGAATGACTAGGGCTGGCAGAGCTACTTGCAAGGTGACTCATTCTCAAGCCTGGCCAGTTGTTGCTAGGGGTTTTGTGGCAGATAGGGTCTCACTTCCTCTTCATGTGGTTTTTTTCCCAGGGTACTGAAAACACTGTAATTGGCTTTCTACTGTGTGAACAATTGGAGGAGCCAAGTCAACCTCTGAAATCTTTCTGTTGTTTTCTTTGAGGTGGGCTAGGGCTTTGCTACTGCATGGTTCCACCACTCCTGGATTTTTTTCCCCTCCCCTCTTAAGATCGAGACAGAGAGGGAGAGTTAGAGAAGAAGAGGCAGCATCTCCCGTGCATGGTGCAACCATGTGGTTCCAGGGTCTTGATTCTGAATCCTCAAGCATGATGAAATGTCCATGATTAGCCTGTGTTTAGCTTTGACTCAAAGCCCATGGTTTGCACCCAATACCTTTGACACCTGATATAAATAATGTGATGCACCTGATGTAAACTGAAGGCATAAAGGCTGTTTGGAAGAAGACAATGCAGGGGCAGCAGAGAAGCAGAGACAGAGACAGAGACAGAGAGGAGAAGTTAGCATGGTAGTACGGTGGCCTGACGGTCTCCCTCTGTCAACCATGAAGAGAACAATAAAGGCAGGAGCAAACTAGCAAGCCCATAGCCTCTCTCTCTCTCTCTCTCTCTCTTTCTCTTTCTCTCCCTGGCTGCAAGTGTTTTTCTTCCACATGCTAAGGGCATCACTTCACCTGAAACTTTCTTTAGGCAGTGAGCCTGGCCATTGGCCTAACAGTGAGCTACTTCCCAGCCCCCTGAAATCTTTTTGTCCTAGCCTCTGAAATCGCACACCAATACTCCTGCCATTGTCTTTTGGTGCCAGAGATACCCTGCTTCAATGTGGGAGGAAAATCCATAAGGGCAGGCATATCAGAGCCTATCCTGGATGCAAGTTGCTCCAAATTTGTCGATGGATACAGTGCAAAGACTCTTTCAGGCCTTCAATAAATTCCTGGGGTCTAAAGGCATCCCTAAGACCAAGGCATTTAAAACAGCTAAAGGAATGGATACATATCTTAATAGGGGGTTGGCTGCTTCTTATCTGCCTCCCCATTCTTTCTCTTTCTTCTGACCCTATTCCTCTTAGTTATACCATCATTTAAGCAACTTCTTAGTCATTTGCCCTCTGTGAGTTAGAGAAAATCCCTTCTTGCTTTGTTTCTTCTGAGCTTGAACTGTGGGTTTTCTTATGAGTTTGACCCTCACCATAACCTTAACTTGTTATATTTCTTTGCCTGACAATTCTTAGGGTTCATCTTAGTTCTGGTCTTTCTCAGGTCAACCCTCATCTCTATAAGAGGGGGCCACTAGCAAGACTTGGGTCTCTACTGGGCAGAGTAGCTCTGAGACAAATGACTAGGTATTGACTAGTGAGAAGTAAACTAAACAGAACAGCCTCTGCCCTCATGGAGGTTACAGTTTTAGAAATGAAAAGAGAGGAGAAATATCATTAATAAGGAAAGCAAGGAAATAGTTTGCAGAGAGATTTAGAAAGTTCTTTGAGATGCTGTAAGCCCAGACTGTTCCTGAGTTTTCCGTAAAACTCCAGTGTCATTTACTTTCCCAGGTTCCAGCCATGCAGCTCCAGAAACTGAGGTTCCGAGGGCTTGTTCAGGCTCTCCGATTGCCCACTTTACATAAGACAGTAAAGAGACTCACCCAAGGCCTGCAATTTTACTTTAAAAGAGTGCAGGAATGTAGTGTTGGGCCTTTCACTCTTTTTTTTTTTCCTCCTTTGTTTCATATCGGAAATGAAAGAAAACAGCCCATGGAGATAGGATCTCAGGTCTAGAAACCCTAGCAGGTAATTTGGGAGTTGCAAACAAATCTCTCCTGAAATGCATTAAGCAGGTGAAGGAGATTCCAGCTTTGACTCTTAAACCACACCTTATCCTGGCCTGGCAAATAACTTCCTTCCAGCCCCAGGCAAATAGCAACTTCCACCCACCAAATGCCTGCAGTTAATAAACGTTCAACAACAATAAAAGCCCACCTTGAAAGAGGACTGATTGGAGGCTGAGATACCAAAGGGCTGCTCCAAGGAAGCCTCTCTTTGAGAGTGACACCCACAGAAGGAATATTTAGGCAAGGAAGCAAAAAGCTTGGAGTTGGGGAGCTGGGGATTGGGGGGGGGGGTGAGGGGAGAGCATGACTGCTTTCAAAGCTGAAGAGCAAGTGACCTAAGTCAAGATGAGGATTTCTCTTAATCTGACTTCCCTAGAACTACGCACCACATTCAGTTCACAGATGAAACTGTTACCCATCATTCACAAGCTTCAGAATGGCCAAACTCTCCAGACTCCTTCACTGGGCTACAAAACAAACCAGGTTTCCTGCTATGCAGGGCAGAACAAAAGATTCCAAAGTGGGTCTTTCTAAGAGAGACCACCACTTGATGGTGGGTGGGGAAATTCTCATAGTTCCAGGGGGATGGGGGGATCAGGATGACATTATGCTGCAGAGAACTCATCCAGCCCCCCCCTTCACTCCCATTTCATTTTACTAATTTAAAAAATTAAATTATCTTTATTTGATAGAGACATCCAGAAATCGAGAGGAAGGGGAATATAGAGAGTGAGTGAGGCAGAGAGACACCTGTAACTTAACTCCACCAATCATGAAGCTTTCCTCCTGCAGGTGGGGACTGGGGGCTTGAACCTGGGTCCTTGCACACTGTAATATGTGAGCTCAACCAGATGCACCACCTCCCAGCCCCCTACTCCCATTTTACACATCAGAGATGTTGAGAGGCCACACAGCTAATACAGAGCCCAGGCAGAATTCATATTAGGATTTGTATCATTTACTGTCACCTATAAGGTGATGATGTCCCCTGTGCTTTGTAACTAGCTCATTTCTCATGGGTTACATCCTTGTTAAAGAAGTGAAACTGTCCAATAGGGCTTCCCATGATGGACTGTCATAAGTGTCACCTGCCCCACATGGCTACCAAGCATTCAAAGTGTGCTGAGTGGGCTTGAGAAACCAGACTTTTTTATATCATAGGCCTGGATTTGAAGTTAAGTAGCTCCACATGGTAGCGGCTACTGGAACAGGCCACGCACAGTTCTAGGAGGATTGGGAGTCTTTCTAACAGCTTGTTTGGTGGCAGGGCAAGGGTTGCATGCAAGGCTGACTGAACCCAAAGACCTTGTCCTTCTCTGCTCTGCTCGCCAGTCAGGTGACCCGGCAAAAAGGGCCAGGGTGGGGAGTGGGGTTTACAACTAGCCAGATGGCAGGCAGTCCTCTTCATATAAAGCCGAAGTTGCCGTGAGGCAGGTCTGTGCTTGAACTTGCTTCTTCTGAGTACATCTCAGAGTACCAAAGGACCACCAGATGCCCTGAAGACCCTGCACCAGTGACTTCCCAGCGCCCACTGGTAATGGGCATTTGGCTGAGGACTTTATGACTCACAGGTCCCAACTGTGCTATTTAAATAGCAACATTTCCTCCCTCTGCCTCCTTTTACTTACCGTGAATTGGCAGCCAGGCAGTGAGCTCACTGGCCCAGCCTCACCCTGTCAAAACACATAGTTCTCAAAGCTTTCCATCTTAGGCACTGCCCCTGAGGTACAGCTCCCACCTGCCATGGGTGAGTGCCAATGTTTAACCCAAGCTGGGCCACCATGGTTTTTGTCTGCTTCTCTGTGCCCCTTCGCAGGTGTGTCTTTGCTATAACATTTTCCTGAGGCCTCCAGAGACACCCCCAGGATGCTCAGAACAAAAGCCGAAGTTTTCACTTCCCTGAGCTGACCTCTGTCTGCCCAGTTCTCTCACTGTTCCAGCTCCTGTCTCCTTGGTGGTCCTCAACAGATCCTCCTAGTCCCTGCTCTAGGCCTTTGCACACAGAGCGTTCTTTCTCATTGGAATACTATGTCCTTCATCAAAAATGGCTGACTGTCTCTCAACTCAACCTCTGCTCAGATGCCCGCTCTTTGGAGAGGTCTTCCTGACTCCAGTATCTCAAAACAGTGGACCCTTTGCCTCATCTCTTTGCCCCTTTTTACTTTCTTCAGGGCATTCCTCTCTAGTTGTTGTTGGTATCACATGTGTTTGGTTTGTTAGCTAGTTTATCATTTGTCACCTCCACTAAGGTGTGAATGGGGTAAAGAGAGATGCTGCCTTTCTTACTCTACCTCTGCAGCTACAATAGCCTGACACATAAGTGCTCAGTGAATATCAGCTGAATGAACCAAGGAATCAATGAACAAATGCATGCATGCATGACTGTTTACCTAGAGTGCAAGGGGTAGGTTGGGGGTATGTGTGTGGGCCCAGGCTTGGCTGGCTCTCCACATCCAGGATTCGGATCCTGAACCATGAGAAAGAAAGAGATTTGTTTGGTTTAATTTCCCTTACCCTGGGAAAGTTAGAGATCACAGATAATCCAAAACTCAGTGCCAAGTCCTCTGATTTATAATCGAGGAATTATTCACACAGAGGTAAACAAGAGAAAAGGACTGACAAGTGAACTGGAGGAGAATGATGGGAAACAGACCAGGGCACCCCTCTTCCCGCCCAGCCCATCTGCATGCTTCTCACTGGCCTAGATTCCCATCAGCACTGGCTGAAATGTGGATTCAGGGAACCTTTGATGATTTTGAGTCCCAGAAGCCTCTGTGCCTGGTTGACCAGGTGGTTATGGGAGTGAGGAGGAAAGTCACATCCTTATATGATCAGAATTTCTCACACCCAGAACAACAGCAGCTTCCCAAGAATGCCCAAGTTTGGTATTGTTCACAAAGCCTAGATTAAGAATGGGTTTTTTTCCCTTTCCTTCTTTAATGTATTAAAACCTCCAAAACCTGGTCTAGTTCCTGTAGTCACTAAATGGGGTGAGAGGGACTTAGGCTTAAGTCTCCATTTTCTGCTAAAGCAATTTCTCTCTTTTACCACAGGTCTGCAGAAACATTAGTAATCCCTGCACAGAGGAGGTAGACTATAAATAGGTAATGAAAGAAGGAACGAACGAATGAACAAATGAATGAATGAATGAATGAATGAAGTGGCAAAGGGAGAGACTGTGGCCTAGCGAAGAATGTTAGAATTGAGCAAACTGATAGTTTCCATGTGTTGGACCCTCTCTCTACTCAGGCTCTAAGACTTTAGGTTCCCTGTCTGTGAAATGAAGACCTGGACTAACTGGACTCCATTTTCCTTCCAGCTCTGACACTCCCTTGCTCGTGAATACCTCCACAGCTTTAATTTGGATTCATTCTTAGTTTTGTCATACAGAAGCAAGATTTTCTTCTCTGGAGACCATACACTGTTTTTACACACAGGGAATTATTTAATAGCAGTCCCCCCTTCAATATTTTTTTTTCATGTTTTCTGTGAAAGAACGTTCTGGAAGCTAGCCACCATCAAAATAGGAAGTAAAGGCACATTGCTGTTACCTTTATCAGAAAATGCAGATTTAAGCCCAAGTTCCTGTCACCCCATATGGTGACTGCAGGAGCTAGACCAGGTTTTGGAAGTTATGTTTTGTACAGTTAAAAAAAAATTACCTCTGTGGCTTGTGGGATTTGGTACTAATTTCCTTCCTTTCCACAGCTCAAGGAAGTGGAAATGCTTTTGTCAAAGGCTCGGTGCAGTCATACCTGCATCTGAGAAGAGTTCCTGGCCAGAGGCCTCCTGGTTATACCCAGCACTGACCCTGTCTCCTGTGATCTATTAAGCTGCAATGTGAGATTGACCAATTCTGATCACTCTTAGAAGTAATCCAGAGTTGAGGAGCCTTCCAATTTCTTCTTTAGCCTTCCCAACTCCTGCCCACAGCCTCCAGGGGCCAGGAGGAAAAAGAGCAGGAGTTCAGACTGCCTTCAGGGGATCTCGACAGACCAGTTTCCTAGATGTGAGGCTGGGTTTTGGCTGCTTGTCCTGCCTCTTTTAGCCTTGTGACAGCCCCCACACACATCCTGCACCCCAACTGGGAGGCAGAACCAGCCTTTTCCTGTAGGGGGAGTCACACATTGTATGGTACATAACTTCCATAAATGCAGGAGACCCTTTAGTGTTCCTCTGGGAAGAGAGGAACACTTTTTTTATGATCACAGTAACCAAGCAGCAGAATGAAAATCATGGCAGCCATCAGCCTCACAACCCCCCTGGCAAGCCCTCCCCATTATAAAAGAAGACCCTGGGAATTCAAAGCTCTCTGAAGCCCTAAGTGGCCTGAGCCTTGCTAAAGGCCTCAGGATGCTTGCTGATGGCTGATGAAAGAATTTTAACACTCCACTGAAATTCTCTTTTCCAAAATAACCACTTTGAAACCTGTTAATTACAGACACACAACCAACCCCCACCCTCCCCTCTGCTCCCCCCTCACCAACCAGGACTTGATTTTTTTTTTTTTTTTTTTTTGAAGGAGAGAGCCCAGCTTCTTCTAGGCTTTCCTCTTCCATGGGGCTACACATGCTTTGTGTTGGGTGAATTAGCTTCAGGAAGAGAATCCAAATTAATTAAAACCACATGGTCACTCCCCTTATCCCTCCCCCCTCCCCAGTCCCCAACCTCCCACCCCACCTCCCTCCCCTGGAGACAGGGGCCAGTTCAGTCTAATTTGGTCCAGTGTTTTTGTTTCCTAAAATCTGTCTTGGGCTCTGGGCCATTAATAGGTTGCAGCTGATTTTAATCTACATGAATCAGAGCCCTCACTTCTTTGGTTTTTTAGGAGATTACAAATTGTGTGTCCCACAAACGGGATGGAGGGGGAAAGCCCTGGGTGGGGGAGGAGAAGAAGAGGGAGAAATCCTGGAAGGCACGAAAACTCTGTTCTCCATTAAATCCGTGGCCTCAAAGGAGCCTGTGATCTCTCCAGGCTCAGTGAGGGGAGCCCTGGATGGGGGTCCTGCCACTGTGACCCCATGGCGGGAACACAGAACTGGGAGGAGGAGCTGGGGTGGACTGTGCAAACAGAATTGCAATGAAGGGCCTGGGTTAGCAGGGAGGTCTCTGCTCACCTATCTCCAGTAAATGAATGGCCCTGGATTTTTGCTGGGCATCTATTAAAAAATCTCAGTAAAGTAAGGGGTCACAGACCAAACAGTCAACTCTAGCTCCCAGCCTGATTAAAAAAAACAAAAGAAAGAAAGAAAGAGAGAGAAAAGGAAAAGAAAGGAAGAGAAAAGAGAAAGTCTGAGTGAGGCACAGCCATACCTGTTAATTTCTTTATACACTGTCTGTGGCAGCTTTGGAAGTCATGGCAGAGACCCCAGGGCCCACAAAGCTAAAAATTTGCCATGCACTCTTTTGTCATAAAAGTCTGCTGACCTCATAAACCCCACAGAAGGATGGAGCAGACCTCCCACCTCTGACGTGATAGCACACTGGGTCTCTGCACTACGCCGGGGTCTACTGCCTCCTGCAGTCCCTCTTCCAAAATGGCTTGGTGATTTAAAAACAAATTTTTTATTATCTTTATTTATTTATTGGATAGACACAGCCAGAAATTAAGAGGGAAGGGGGTTAGTAAGGAAGAGAGACAGAGAGACACCTGCAGCCCTGCTTCAGCACTCATGAAGCTTTCCCCCTGCAGGTGGGCATCGGGGACTTGAACCCGGATCCTTGTGCATTGTAACATGTGCACTCAACCAGGTGTGCTACCACCCAGGCCTTGCTTGGTGATTTTTTTTAATCCAAGAATGATAGAAAAAGATGCCAACACTCAAGAGACTTGGTGAAGGGCTCCCAGCAGCTGCCTTAACAACTCTCCATGTCCATGTCACAGGCAAAGAAAGAGTCCCTGACATCAAGTGAGGCACGCAAGGCCCCATGAGAAAAAGGCAACACAGTTGGGAAGGAATGAGCTTCTGACAGAAATCTCTCTCCTAAATTATTACTATTATTAATTTTTATTTTATTTTATGTTTACCAGAGCACTGCTCAGCTCTGGCTTATGGTGGTACAGGAGAATTAAACCAGGGACTTTGAAGCCTCAGGCATGAGAGTCTCTTTGCATAACCATTATGCTATCTACCCTTCGTCCTCTAAATTATGTTTATTAGTAATTCAATAAAGACTCATAAGATTTTAAGATAATATTGGTATAGTTCATACTACCCCCATCACCAAAGTTCTGTGCCCCTCAAGGATAACCACCATAATTTTCCAAACTTCTTAGAAATGAGTTGGTTGCTTTTTTTTTTTTTTTTGCAAGTTCATGTGTTTCCAATTCTCTATATTCTACATATGAGTGAAGCCATCCTGGTAGTTGTCTTTCACCTCCCTCCATACTTCACTAAACATCAGCACCTCCAGTCCTATCCATTTTGTTCTACAGGTTACAATATCATCTTTTTAAATTGCCGAGTAGGTACTCCATGGACTATGTCTCTCATAACTTCTTTATCTAGTCATCTGTCAAGGGGCATTTTGTTTGCTTCCATATTTTGCTATTGTGTATAATACAGCTATGAACATGTCCCTCTAAATTAGTGTTTTCATATGTCTGACAGAAAGATAATTTTTTGTGTTAGATGCTGATATGGAAACTGGTGTGTGTCTGTGTGTGTGTGTGTGTGTGTGTGTGTGTGTGTGTGTGTTTAACATAGCACCTTTTCCTAGGTGTAGTTACAAGTTCTCTCCTGTATGGTGTATGGTTCTACAAACAATCCAGTGTGTGTGTGTGTGTGTGTGTGTGTGTGTGTGTGTGTGTGTGTGTGTGTGTGTGTGTGTAGGGGGGTGACCAGCATCTCCCCATTTTGAGGTGATGTGTAGTATCAGTGGATGAGGGAGAGGAGGATCAAGCTAGACCTCAAAGACCCTTGGAAATCACCTTTGTCTAATGCCCAGTGGCCAGTGTCAAGTCAGTGGTATTCATCTCAGGTGGGCTTTGGGTCAGCCCTCAGTTAAGATCCCAGACTGCCTTCCCCACCTACCCCCCAACCCCCCAACCCCCACTCCCCACTCCCTAGTTGTGCCTTGGCCTTGAGTCACTGCCAGGCTGGTAGGGGAAGACTCAAGGAAGAGGAGGCCTATGTATCTGTGGCAAACACAGTGATAAAGTGGGATGCAGGGTGCTTAAAAAAGAACAGTGGAGGGCATTCCCACCTTTTCCCTCAAAGCTAACCTCTGTGTAGGAAATCTTGTGTGGAGCACCTCCAGTGAAAACACAACTGGCTGGAAACACAGCTGGGCCCCTTGCAAAGTGGCTAGGCACTGAGGAACTGCTGCTGTCACTGTGGGACAGGCAGAGGCCTGAGAAACTAACATACTCCCTGCAGCTGTTCTTGGCAAGAAAGTTGCTGCCTTGGAGCAGAAAGGGTAAGTGGTGGTCTCTTTCCACAGGAACTTATTTCCTCTAGGCCCAGGCTCAGACCCTGAGTGAAAAGCTTCCAGCTAAAGAAAGATGACTCTCCAGGTTTCTCCAGACTATAAGCAGTGACCTGGAATATCCGGGACAATGTTTGTGGGGGGGCCTCAGATAGATGCCTACATCAGTAGTGCCACACAGAATGCCTGTATTATATAAAAACAACCATCCTGTGCAAAGGGTGCTGGTCTGGACACCACAGCCTCCATCTTGACTGCTCACTCCACCTCCCATAGTTTGACATGCTTCTCCCAGAACTTTGTCCAGTGCCTCCGAGGAGCCTCACTGCTCACTAAAGTCATGGGCTCCCAACTTGACAAGCTCTGCTATTGTTCAGAGGTCTCCAAGTGACTAGAGATTGTGAATTGCTGAAGGTGACAGAGGGACTCCAACTGAGTAGTTTGCATTTAAAGGAAATTCCCAATGATTGCTTTGTTTTGCTTTTGTTTTTACTGGAGCACTGCTCAGCTCTGGTTTATGGTGGTGCTGGGGATTGAACCTGGGACCTGGGAGTCTCAGGCATGAATGTCATTTTGCATAAACATTATGCTGTCTCCCCAGCTAAAGGAAATCCCAGTCACCACAAGCAACTGAAGGCTGCCTGGGGAATGACTTTGGGCCCCATCTCATAAGGACACCAGACTCAGAAACCCCTTAAGTAGGGCTTAATAGGTCCCAAGCTGATGAGACAGTGCAGAACCTCTACTTTCTGTGAGCCTCCTAATATGTGTTCTCTGCTTCTACCAGGAACAGGGTATGTGGGTATAATCCTCAAGGCTCATTTTAGTCTAGACTTGGTATATATATTATTGCATAGAGACAGAGAGAAATTGAGAGAGAGAGACAGAGAGGCGCCTGCTTCACCACTTGTGAAGCTTTCCCCCTGCAGGTGGTGACCAGGGGCATGAGCTTGTGTCCTTGTGCACTGTAATGTGTGCATGTAACCAGGTGAGCCACCGCCTGGCCTCTAGACTTGGCTTCTTTTTTTTTAAAATTTTTTAATATTTATTTATTCCCTTTTGTTGCCCTTGTTTTATTGTTGTAGTTATTATTGATGCCGTCGTGCTGGATAGGACAAAGAGAAATGGAGAGAGGAGGGGAAGACAGAGAGGAGGAGAGAAAGACAGACAACTATGGACCTGCTTCACTGCCTGTGAAGCGACTCCCCTGCAGTTGGGGAGCCAGGGGCTCGAACCGGGATCCTTAGGCCAGTCCTTGTGCTTTGCACCATGTGCACTTAACATGCTGTGCTACCGCCCCACTCCCTAGACTTGGTTTCTTGATAGACTCAGGCTCTGTGTTCCATGGACCCCAGCAGTCAGGAGGTGTTTGGGCTAGGACTTGCTTGAGTGTGAACAAGAGGAGGAGCAAAGGCTCAGATGCTCCTGTGGCTCTCCCAGGTGCCCCTGCAGGTGTGGCAGAGACCTGCTATAGGAAGGTCCCCAGCCGTGTGGAAGAAGGAGAGAAGTTTTCTCTGTGGACTTTGCTAAGAGCTTCAGGTTTTTGAACAGAAGGGAGATGCACCTTGCTTCATTCACAGTACCTGAAGATTTGGTGTGTGCTGGGTGTCACTGGGACAAACACACTGACAAGACAGACTCTGTTGAGGCCGCCTACTGAGGAGTTAGTTTGCAAAGTGCAATTTATCTCCCCAGGTTAAAAATGTCCCCTTCCCACTCCCCCCCATGGGCACACCTGAGAAATGTCATGCCCAGCACCCCAGTTTTGCTGCTCCCCACTCCAAGATGCTAGGTCATCTGGGCCCTCTCACAAAGAATAGTGTTTCTGGGAGTCAGGTGGTAGCGCAGCGGGTTAAGGGTTAAGCGCAGGTGGTACAAAGTGCAAGGACCGGTGTTAAGGATTCCAGTTCGAGACCCTGGCTCCCCGCCTGCAGGGGAGTCGCTTCACAGGCAGTGAAGCAGGTCTGCAGGTGTCTATCTTTCTCTCCCTCTCTCTGTCTTCCCCTCCTCTCTCCATTTCTCTCTGTCCTATCCGAGGACAACATCAATAATAACTACAACAATAAAACAACAAGGGCAGCAAAAGGGAATGAATAAATAAATAAATAATTTTTAAAAAAGAATGGTGTCTCTAAGCCAAGCTCTTCTACCCATTCTGTGCCACTAAACAAAGCAGGCGAACCAGAATCAAAAGCAGAGTGAAAAAAAATAATAAAAACGGTTCATAAACACTTCCTGAGGCTGTGCTCGGCAAGGCAAGCTATGCGTGGGGCAAACCAGACTAGTTTAAAAACACATCGACATGCAAGAAAGCCAAACTTCTATTGGCCCTGTGGCTGGGCGTGAAAATGGCTCCAGAGCGGTGCAGAAGTTTGCAATCAGAGCTCTAGTGCCTCTCCCTCGTCAAGTGTATCTGGGCGGGGGGTGGGGTGGGCTGTGTATTAATATTAGAAATGGATTCCATTTGTCCTTCAAAACACACCAGGCAGTAGCCCTTCCCCCTACTCCCCCCACACACTTTTTTTTAAAGACTCTGCCCTCTTAAAATACACTCCACCTCAACCCACCTCTGATAAGCTGGAGCTTTCTGCTTTACATCATATTTTGAGTCGTGTAAACAAGAGTTGGTAACTAGCACAGGAAATGAACTTCGTAAGCATTGAATGTGTACCAACCTGTGGTGTGGGGAACTGCCAAGTTCTTTCCCTTCCCTTCCCTTCCCTTCCCTTCCCTTCCCTTCCCTTCCCTTCCCTTCCCTTCCCTTCCCTTCCCTTCCCTTCCCTTTCTCTTCTAGTAGAATGGATGACAAATTCCCAACTTTCTCTTGGCTTCACCTCTGCACTCTTGAATGCATGGACAGCACCATGCTTGTCTAACTGCAAAATGTGCCCTCCGTACACATGAATGGAGCTTATCCTCTCATATACCAGATACACTCCTCTTCCCCAACCTTCACTTTAGCTTCCCCCCTCATCTGTAAATTTGAGGGTTTAGGGGGTCGGGCGGTGGTGCAGTAGGTTAAGCGCACATGGAGCAAAGTGCAAGGATCGGCGTTAGGCTCTTGGTTCGAGCCCCCAGCTTCTCACCTGCAGAGGGGTTGCTTCACAAGCGGTAAAGCATGTCTGCAGGTGTCTTTCTCTTCCCCTCCTCTCTCCACTTCTCCCTGTCCTATCCAACAACAATGACATCAATAATAACAATAATAATAATCACAACAACTATAAAAAAGCAACAAGGGCAACAAAAAGGGGGAAAAAATAGCCTCCAGGAGCAGTGGATTCCTGGTGCAGGCACCGAGCCCCAGCAATAACCCTGGAGGCAAAAAAAAAATTGAAGGTTTAGGTGTGTGGGTGCTCCCCATCATGGCTTTAGACACATGAAGAATTTGCCCCTTTACTGTCCTTCCTCCCTCCCTCACAGGAACTCAGAGCCAAGCATGTTCATATTCCCATGTGTGTGTGCACGCACACACACGCACATTCCAATCGACTCAGTCACAGCCAGGACAGGCCTGGGTCTGCTTGCCATTGTTTCTCAGTCTCCTCTCACAAGGCTTTCATGCAACAGAGAAGAGGTCATGAGAGGCTGGCATTTCCCTTACTCTGAGCAGGGGCACTGAGAAGGCGGCTTTGGTGCCTTTGTCAGAGCATGTGTGGACAGCAGAGACCAAGCCTCCCCTTCCTAGTTCTGGCCTGCATGTGAGCACATCTCGTGAGATGGGTAAGGGCTTCTTTCTCTGCTCCCTTATCTGACACTGGGTTGGGAAGGTGGAGGCTCAGCAGAAGAATTTCCCAAAGTCCAATGGCAGCATCTTGCTTTGCCACCTCTTTCACTCCCAAGGCTCCAGGCCTGGGATGTCCAGGGTCAAAGAGTCCTATGAAAGCCTGGGTGGGAAGCACCTGGCAGAAGAGTAAAGACTGATGTGGGTCAAAACTAAAGGAGATGGAATGGTCCCCAAGCGCCCCACTCCCCACTAGGAATATTGGTGCTTAAGGAAACAGGAAATACTGAGGGTCCTTCATTTCTTCCCCAAGAGTGAATTTTGCAGTGCTAATGCAAATTCACTGTTTTTGCCTTAACATCAAGACCAGCCAATGTGTATGCTTCTGTTTTATTCCCAAGAGGCCTTTGGCTGAAACATGCCTAAGAAACATTCAATCTCCAGGGGCTTAGACATGGACAGAGGACATGCCTGCCATGGTGTCATCTACACACCACCGTCTGCGCATTTGCACAGCCGTGGTTGAGCCAGATTTCCTTCCTACGGTGCTCCACTAAGCACTGACCAGCTACTACTTATAAACCTTGCCCCTTTCTTCTGCTCAGTAGAGACCTTCATTCTTTCAAATGAAATCTACAAGAGAGCTGGGGTGTACAAAAATGACAACAGCAGAGATGCTGTGGTTGCAAGGGGAGACTCTAAAGTAGTTGCATGTGTTTGCTTGTGGGGGGGGGCGGGGTGTCCCAGTGGCTCCACCTCCATCCTGACCCTTGCCCCCCAGTTGTCCTTCAGGAGTTCTTTGAAGGTTTCTTTAGCCCCCAGTCTGAAAACTACTACCTACTACCGCAACATAGTCTTTGATTGTAACAACTGTTGAACTGCAGTACCCAAGGAAGCACAGGATGACTCAGAGCTGCTAGAGATTTGCAGCCCTTTCAAATTAGCATTTGTTTTGTCTTTTTGCAGAGCCAGGATCGCATGCATGCATCTCTTTCTCATTTAGACAGAAAAAGAGACACAGAGAAGCAAAGACACAGTTACCACAGTTCCAATGCTTCCCTGGTACCATGATGCTCAGACTCTCAAGCGCAGGGTCCAGAGTTCGCTACCTGGAACTGTATATGCCAGAGGGGTGCCCTGGTTCTCTCCCTCCCATTAATTTATAAATAAACACATAAATATTTTTAAAAGTCCATGTGCAATTATGTTATTATTTCAAAAGTTTATTGCCACCAGGGTTATTGCTGGGGCTCCGTGCCTGCATAACAAATTCACTGCTTCCAGCTGTGATATTTTTCCTTTCCTTTTATTAGATAGGATAGAGAGAAATGAGTTGAGGGGGGAGGAGGAGATAGAGAGGGAGAGAGAAAGAGAGACACCTACAGCACTGCTTTGCCACTTGTGAAGCTTTTCCCCTGCAGGTGGGGACCAGGAGCTTGAACTCTGGTCCTTGTGCATGGTGACGTGTGCACTCTACTGGGTGAGCCATCACATGGCCTATAGAGTCATAAAATGACATGACTGAACATGAACTAGCAACACTCCTTTGCCACGTCACTCCCCATTCCCATCTTCGGCTGCCTGGAGCTCTTGACCACGAGGAGCTCTTTTTTCCCTGACCGTCTTGGATGGAAGACAGCTTAGATACAGATTTCTCACCTGTGTCCTCAGAGATGAGCTTGTTTGGGGCTGCACCACCTAAAGTAAGTGGCTGAGGCCACTCTGTGCTGTCCCCCACTGTGAGCAAAGCTACTGCACGGCACAGAAAAATACCAGTCTGGGTGGAGGGCCAGATATGTGGCGAACCAAGGGGGAATCTACATGGTGTATGGGCCAAACAAGGGTGCCCACCCTTTTTACTGGACTTTCTGCCTTTTGTCCCCCAGACCTCTCAGGGAAGAACTTGGTTTCTATTTGCTCAGTGAGGAAACACAGCGGGCGGGAGATAACATCTGACACTGATTTGGGGGAACACGCTGGTGTTCCCAGGTCCAGCTCTTGCTCTGTTTGCTTGGGGAAGACTTGCTAAAATTTCTGGTACCCAAATCCTTCCCAGCCTAAGAGGAGAGGGTTCTGCTAGCAGGCATCCCCTAGTGTCAGTCAGGCTGGGCCACAGGGGTGAAGCTGTAATTAGAGCCTGCAAACCCTTTTTGCTGCCAGGATGAAAGACAATACTCTGGAGTTTTATGATCTACCTACTCTGCTTTTTATTGTCCCAGTTCTCTTCTGTTTTTTTTTTTTCCTTTTGGGGGTCCGCGTAAACTTTATGAGGTATTCATTTCAAAAAAAAGAGGCCTCCTTGCACCTCAGAGCAGGATTTTATTGGGTGCCTCGGAGCATTTCTTTCCATAATCCAGACCCTCGAATGATCTCTTCTCGTCAGGCTAAAAGAGGCCTGCGTGCGTTCTACTGATTGGTTTAGTTCATTTGGTTTCTGGTCCATGCCTTGCCCTGGAGATGGTGCAGGACTGGGAAGAGCAGGGGAGGTTAGGAACTTTGGGCCAGACCACCAGGGGGTTAATTCCCTCTCAAGTTCTGCACCTATCCTTAACCCACTTCACCTCTAGGAACTTCCCTCTGCACCCCCCCCCCCATGAAATGGGAATTATTCCCTGCATCTTGGGGGAAAGTAATAAGAATGAATCCTAGTGAATGGTAGGTGGGAGCAGAGTAATGCTCAGCTGCTCCCTTTCTTCTGTTTAATATTTTATTTATTTTGGATAGAGACAAGAGGGAAATTGATTGGGAAGGAGGAGACAGAGAGGAAAGAGAGAGGTGGGAACTGTGGGCTTGAAGCAGGGTCCTTGTGCCTGGTGACGTATATGCACCACAGCCTGGCCTGCTTCCCTCCCCTTTTAAGACCGAGTTTCTGGAGTAGGGAGAGGAGATAACTTCATATGCAGGTCTGTTTCTTCTCAAAGTCACCTGACTAGTCCTTGTACATTCGTTTCTGGAAAGAGTGTCAACTGGCTAAACCAGTGGTGCTGGAACTTTCTTGTCTAAGTTACCTTTGGTTTTCCTGAGCACCCTGGTTCCTCCATATACTCCAGCCTGCACTCAATACCTCCACCTCCCCTAACATCTATTTCTGAGAAAAAGAAAAAAAAAAAAACTCCTCTGTGCCTTTAAAAACATATTTAGGGACTGGGTGGTGGCTCAGCTGGTTGAGTTCACTCAAGACCATGCTCAAGGACCTGGGTTCAAGTTCCCAGCCTCTATCTGCAAGGAAAAGCTTCATGAGTGGTGAAGCAATGCCTCAGGTGTCTCTCTCCCTCACTATCTTCCCCTCTCCTCTCATCTGTCTTTATAAAAAAGGAATTTAAAAAATTATTACTGCCAGGAGCAGTTGATTCATTGTGTAGTTACCAAGTCCTAACAATAACCCTGGTGGCAATAAAAATATCACTTATTTTTCAGAGCCAGGACCTCATGCACACATGGCATGGGCCTAGGACACTGCATTTGGGGAGAGGGAGAAAGTGGAAGGGGTATCATAGCACCAGAGTTTCCCCTAGTGCTGTGGTACTCCCATATGGTCCTAGGGTTTGAATTTGGGCCATATACATGGCAACGTATGCACCCTATCTTGGTGAGCTATCTCACTGACCCCTAATTTTTTTGTTTGTTTTGTTTTGTTTTGAACACAACCAGAGGGCCCTGCTTTGTGCACTGCTGGGGACTGAACCCAGGGCCTTACTCATGCAAGTCATGTACTTAACTGTTGAGGCATCTAGTACGCCATTACCATTCTTTTGCCCTATTTATTTACTTTCAGTGCTGGGTAATGAACCCAGGATCTGCTACCTGCACAATACCACCAAGTTATCTTCCAGCTCCATTCTCTGCACTACCACCCCTACATTCTCTGTGGTCTCTGTGTTATTTTCTCCATATTTCCTCAGAGGCAGGGAGCAGGGTGGGAAAGAGAATCATGGGAAATAGACCAGGGAACTCGCTCAGTCCCCCATCTGCATGTTTCCTGCTGGCCTGGATTCTCATCAGCACAAGCTGAGATGTAGATTCAGAGAACCCTTGGCAGTTTTTTCAGTCTTAGAAGCCAGGTTGCCAGCTTGAAAGAGAGGGAGAGACAGAAACCAAGGCATCAGTTCTACCATCCATGAGTTCCTGTGTAGACCCCCATAGGCTGGGGATCAAATGTAGGGCCTGCGGCACGTGCTCTATTTGCTGAGCCATGTTCCGGGTCCCCTTCCCAGTCTCCTGAGGAGAGCATGGTGGTAATGACCTCACTTTGCTGCACCCACTTCAGAAAAAAACAAACTGAGGGCTCCCTCAAGTGCCAGTCCTCTGACTTCAGGGCAGGGAAGGGGGGGGTAACCAGGTCAGACCAGGGAGGCTGAGGCTGACCCAGAGGGACCAGTCCACCCAGGCAGGAAAGACAGCCTTCCAAGAAAACATCAAGTCATAGTCACCCTCATTTACCAGTTCCAGTCCAGCAGATGCCCCCAGAACATTCCCAGGCAGACACCACTATTCTTTCTGAGAGAATCACATAGAAAGCATCACTGAGGACCCCATCCTTCCCCGAATGAGGCTCCTTGCTGCTTCTCGGGTTGGCAGGGTGGGGAGTGGATGCCAGGAAACTCTCCAACAGATACCACAGAGGCCAACACACTTTAAATGAAGCTTCCGATGTTGGGAAGGGGCTGGGCTTCCCACAAATCCCCCAGTGGCAGGAGCTTTGAGGCTGCCTGCGAGCCTTCCTTCCCTGTGTTTGTTCTTTCTGAAGTGCCTGGGAAGCCAGGAGTTATTTGTTTCTGAAAGGTAGGCACTCATCAGGTGGGTGGTCTCTGCGTTCTTTTCTGTGTGCTTTGATTCCCTCCCTCTTCTTTTCAGACCCACCAAGGGAGTTCTTTGTCCCCCCTCTTGCTGCAGTGCTGGGAGCCTGGGATGGGCTGCCCTGCGCATCTGTGCTGGCCTTTCCCACAGGCCCCTGCAAAGGCAGCCTGCTTGCTGTCAGTAAGCTCTGGGCAGCCCTGTGGGGGGAGCGAGGCTGCAGCTGTGCACCTCCTTCCTTCCACACCAGGCTTTGATCAGCTCGTGTGGGGACTGCGTGCAGCCTGACCTCCCCTCTCCTGTGGTCTCTCAGGTGGAAAGATCTGTCCTGTGGCTTCAAAGGCTGGCCCTCCTTCGGGCCGGGACTGATAATGGCTCTCATTTGGCCGCTGTGTGATCTCTGGGCAGCCCCTGGCTCTCAATTCACAGGCTAAGACTTGTTTGCTTGAATTGCTTTGGCCAAACCCAAACCATCTTTCTGGTTGAGGAAGCTCATTGACATCCTCTCCCATTGAGGCCCCTTTGATGGCTTGGTTGTGGCCTGCAGCCCAGACAAAGGTGACCCAGGCCACCAGAGCTGGGCACCTGGGCGTTGAACAAGACAGACTTCCAAGGGATGCCAAGGTGGTCCTGAGCTTGTCTCTCCTGCCCAGGAGGACTCCTCAGCTCCTCCCTTCCTGACGCTGTGCTCAGGGCTGAAGGCGGCCACGCTTTCTGCTCTAGTTCCCTGGAGGAATCCAAACATGACCCTCCACCCACCCTGCTGCCCTCCAACTCCCTCCTGAACCCAGGCTGAGTGTGGCACAGACTACAAGGCCCCCGAGCTGACTGTGATTCCTGAGAACTAGAGCTGCTCACTGTCTTGAGGAGAGGCACTAGGCCAGCCCAAGCTGGGAAGTGCTGTTCCTGGCCTGTGTGTTCCAACGGCTGTGGCCTTATGGCCTCAATTCTCAGCCCAAAGGGGTAAACAACAGCTAACTCAGCCATTCCAGTGACTGCTTTCAGTCGCCCCCCCCCCCCACACACACACACACCACGACCCTATGCTCCAGCCTCTCAGCCCCCTGGCTGGGTGAAAGGACAAGGACTGGACACTAGAGCCATACCAGAGCTCCCACCCTCACCGTGGGGATGGGGTTAGGCTGCATGCTGCCCTCTGGCTTCCTTATATTTAAAATGAGGGAGGCCAAAGGCAACAGGAACGGCCAGGAGAGCATCCTTCTTCCTCAGCCTGATAGTGCCTCTGTGTTCTTCCTTCCTTTTGATCGTACTCAAAACAACCCTGCCACAGAACAATGAGCCCAGGAGGAGGCCGGAGGGGGTGGTTATTATGCCATTGCCCTGTGGCATGGCCTGGCCTGACTTTATCTTGTGCAGAGGTCTGCATGGGAGGAAATCTGGCAGGCCTTGAGGTCAGTTCTCTACTCCTGAGTTCCCTCTGACACAATGACACAAGGACACAACACTGATGCTGGAAGGACTGTGGAGAAGCTGTCCTGTGAGCCACACCCCAGTCTCAGCTGCAACAAGAGGCTGGAACTCTGGGACTGAGGGGCTTGGATCAGTGTCTGTTCTCAGCATATTTCCCTCTTTTGTAAAAAAACTTTTTTTATTATTATCTTTATTTATTTATTGGATAGAGAGATCCAGAAATCAAGAGGAAAAGGTGTGATATAGAGGAAGAGAGACAGAGACACCTACAGCACTGCTTCACCACTCACAAAACTTTCCTTCTGAAGGTGGGGACCAAGGGCTTGAACCCAGGTCCTTGTGCATTGTAACATGTATGCTCAACCTGAAGGCTGGTTTGCCACTCATCTGCCCATAGCAGGCTCCAACCAGGTGTTCTCAGTAACTGTAACCTCAGTCAGTCCATCACCCAATCTGGACTGACAGTGCTGTTTATTAAAAAAAATAAACAGCTGGAGACACAGCATTAAGGTTATGCAAACAACTTTTATGCCTGAAGTTCTGGGCTCCCAGGTTCAATCCCTAGCACCACCACAAGCCAGAGCTGATCAGTGGTCTGGTTAAGAAAAAGAAAATAGTGGCCAGGTGGCTGTGTATGTTTTACAATGCTCAAGGACCTGAGTTCAAGTCCTGGTTCATATCTGTAGGAGAAAATCTTCACAAGTAGTAAAACAGTGCTGCAGGTCTCTCTTTCTCTCTCTCTCTCTCTTTCACCCTCCCTCGCCCTCCCTCGCTACCTCCCTCCTTGATTTCTCTCTGTCTGTATACAATAAAGAAAATATAATAAATAAATAATAAACAGATTCAGAGTCAGTAGAACACTAGAACCTTGGTTCAAGCCCAGGCCACCACATGCAAGTGACTGCAGAGAGGAAGTATCACAAATTGTGCAGTTGTTACATGGTGTCTCTCTTCTCAGTGTCTCTCTCTCCCTCTCTGTCTCTGTCTTTCACCCTCTATCTAGAATAAAGAAAAAAATGGCTGCCAGGAGCAGTGGAGTCATGTAGGCACTGAACCTCAGTAATAATAATAACCCTGAACCTCAGTATTAACTCTGGTAGCAATAAATAAATAAGTGGAGAAACAGGTCCTTTCTTATCAGTCAGGTGGATGCTGTGGGATCCTGGTCCAGTAGTCTTTGTTGGGGTCAAAGAGGTAGATCCATCTGCTGTCATTCACAATATGACCTTGAACAGGCTATATGACCTGTAAGATGGGATGAGAGTACTAACCAGCCAGGATTATGTTAAGGATTAAATAAGAGCAAGTAGATAAATGACCTTGCAGATATTAAATGTTGTATAGAGTGTGGTCATTAGCACCAGTTCAAGTGGATGTGAAGGTCTGCTCTGACTTCCCCCATCCTGAGTTGTGGGCTGGAGCCCTGAGGGGTGAACATATGAGGAAGTAGCATAATGGCTACACAAAAAGACCTTTATGCCTGAGGCTCCAAAAGGCCCAGGTTCAATCCCTAGCATCACCAAAAGCCAGACTGAACAGGTAAAACAACAAAAACATGGTGAAGTCAGTCCACAGTACAAAATTAAGAGTCTCTCCACCACCCTCCTCCCACGCACACGCACACGCACACGCACACGCACACACACAGCAAATCCAAGGCTGAGCTCAGTTTCCAGGCCCCCAGAACCCCTCTTCAGCCCTATCATCTCTCTGCACTTCTACTGCACTAGGCCCCTACAGCTGCTGTGACAAGTCATCACTGCCCCAGTGGGTGCAGACAACAGAAATGCAGCCTGTCACAATTCTGGGAGGCAGAAGTCACTAGCAGGGCTAGGAAGACTGGTAAACTCCCCAAAGATGCTAGGGGAGATCCCCTCCACCCCCAAGTACTGGTGGCTTCAGGCATCTCTTGACTAGGGGCTGCAGAATTCTAGTCTCTGCCTCTGTGATCTCATGGTCTCCCTTCCTCATGTGTCTCTCCTCGGTATCTCTTTTAAGAATGCCTGCCATGGGATGAAGAGCCCTCTATAGTAATCTAGGATAATCTGATCTCAAAATGGAATTGCATCTGCAAAGACCTTTTTACCAAAGAGGGCCACAATCACAAATTCCAGGGATTAAAATTAGGGAAATTTGGGGGTCGGGTGGTGGCGCAGTGGGTTAAGCGCATGTGGCGCAAAGCGCAGGGACCGGCGTAAGGATCCCGGTTCGAGCCCCCAGCTCCCCACCTGCAGGGGAGTCGCTTCACAGGCGGTGAAGCAGGTCTGCAGGTGTCTATCTTTCTCTCCCCCTCTCTGTCTTCCCCTCCTCTCTCCATTTCTCTCTGTCCTATCCAACAACGAATTGTGTCAACAAGGGCAATAATAATAACCACAAGGAAGCTACAACAAGGGCAACAAAAGGGGGGAAAAATGGCCTCCAGGAGCGGTGGATTCATGGTGCAGGCACCGAGCCCAGCAATAACCCTGGAAGAGGAAAAAAAAAAAATTAGGGAAATTTCTGGAAAGGGGGATCCACCATTTAGTCTATGGTACCCATGGACCCTGTCAAATGTCCCATCAGATGATAACTTGAATAAGTGCTCCTTGGTTTCCCATATGACCTCAGGAAGGAGCCATGCTTTGTCATAGAAGAACATCTATGGGGGGGGGCAGGCAGTGGTGCACCTCATTAAGTGCACACAGTACTATGTGCAAGGACCCAAGTTCAAGCCCCCACTTTCCACATGTAGGGTATTTCATGATCGGTGAAGTAGGTAAGCAGGTATCCCTCTTTCTTTCCCTCTCTCTATCTTCCCCTCCCCTTTCAATTTCTCTCCATCCTATCCAATAAAGTAGGAATCAAATGGCCACCAGGAGCAATAGATTTGCTATGTAGGCACTAATGTTACTACTACTACTGATAATAATAATAATAATAATAATAATAGAGGAAGAAGAATATCTATGTTTACTGAAGACCCTGGCAAGGCTCAGATCAGAGCTGTGTCGAAGAGGCTTCTGGGCCAGCTGTATGAGTCTCCTTCTAGCTAAGTCTCACAAGAAGCATTAATTCTCCTAGTGTGCCAGCCCTTTCCTTTTCCTTCTTCATGGTCATCCCCCCAGGCCCATTCACAGAAAACATTCAGAAGACCCCGTCCCTTCTCAAAGGCCTCTTCTGGCCTCGCTCCCTGACATTGATCTTCAGTTCCTCTTTCAGTCCCTTATCCAGCCATAAAGATCTATATCTAATAGAACTGACACTGTCCCCAGAGGTTCCCAGGCCTCTCTCAGGCAGGCCTTCCAGCCGTAACCGTAGATACATCAGCTGCCAGGCTGTGAGGGAAAGGAAGATTATCATGCAATAGACTTTTCCATTCTTCCCTTCAAATAAGACATGCATACTTAAGCACAGGTGGGGCCCTTACAGGTGATTTCATGAAAGAGTGCCATCTTCTGTGCTCTCCCTCTGAGGAGTCTAATTTTAGGACTCTCTGCTGATGACCTCACCTTTTGTCTCCACAGTTACAATTAATAACACTGCTTTGGAAGCTCCTTCTGTATCTTGCTCACATGTTGATGTGTATAGAGTTCAACTTTCAGGACCATGGGAGCTCAGGCACTGGGCAGCATACTAACAGAGAGCCACATGCTTACTAACTGCAACTAACTCTGGGTGGAAAAAGTCACCATGACAGTCAGCAGCCTTGAGAACAGAGTGGTGGTGAAAACCCGAGGAGAGAGCTGAAAATGAGACATGGTGGGCAATGCAATACAGCCTGGTCCTTGCTTACTTCAGGAGGGCATGGCCAAGAGAAAAGTACAGGGGGTCGGGTGGTAGCACAGTGGGTTAAGCGCATGTGGCACAAAGTGAAAGGACTGGCGTAGGGATCCTGGTTCGAGCCCCTGGCTCCCCACCTGCAAGGGAGTTGCTTCACAGGCAGTGAAGCAGGTCTGCAGGTGTCTCTCTTTCTCTCCCCTTCTCTGTCATCCCCCCCTCCATTTCTCTCTGTCCTATCCAACAACAAACAACATCAACAATAATAATAACCACAGCAAGGGCAACAAAAGGGGGGGAAATGGCCTCCAGGAGCAGTGGATTCATGGTGCAGGCACTGAGCCCCAGCAATAACCCTGGAGGCAAAATAAAATAAAATAAAATAAAAGTACAGTCTCTTGTTCTCTAAACCATCCTTCAGCTTGTCTGCCGAGAGTACCGCATGTATTCTCCATAGGAAGCCCTGGTTGAGCTCCATGGATGGTGGACAGGTACTGTGATGTCTCTCCTCCCTCTGCCCCCTCCCCAATCTCTTTCTAAAACAAACAAAAACTTGCCCCGAGGAGGCAACTCAGCAGTGATATGTTATGCAGGTATGCTTTAAGTCCTGAGTTTATTTCCCAGTACTGCATTTCAAAAAAATAATCTGACTGCACTTGCCATTGCTGGTGAGAATGTAAAATGGTTAAATTACTGTAAAACACCACCTGGCAGCACCTCAACAAAGTTAAAACTAGAATTATTCTATGAACTATCAATTCTACTTCCAGACATATAACCAGAACATTTGAAAACTGGTATGCAAATAAATGTGCATAGCTCTGAGTTCATGGTAAGCACTGTACACAATTGTCAAATGGTAAAAGCAACATTCATGCTCTTTGATGAATATATCGACTGACAACAGGCAGTGTTTCCATACAATAGAGTATTACTCGGCCATAACAAAGAATGAAGTTCTGATTCATGCTACCATGTGGGCGAGCCATAGAAACGGGTCAGAGAGATAGAAGTCAGACACAAAGCCCACGTACTGTACAGTCACATTTCTATAAAATATCCAGGGTAGGCAAATCCACAGAAATAGAGCACAGATCGGTGGTTCCCACAAGCTGAAAGGGGAGAGAACAAAAGTATCGCCTAGTGGGGGTGAGGCCTCCTTTTGAGGGGATGTTTTAGCCCTAGATACAGGTGGTAGAGCCACAACACTCAAGATGTTCACTTTAAAATAACTCCATTTGGGGCTGGGTACAGTGCACATGTTACCATATGCAAAAGCCTAGGTTCAAGCCCCGGATCCCTTTCTACAGAGGAGAAACTTCATGAGCAGTGGAGCAGTGCTACAAGTGTCTCTTTTTCTCTCCTTCTCTGTCACCCCCCCCATTTCTCTTTGTCTCTATCATAAAACCTAAGAAAAAGGAAAAAGAAAAAAAAAGGTTACTGGGATCAGTGGAGTCATCGTTCAGACAAACAAAACCCAAAATTCAAAAGGAAAAATGTTATGTGAATTTCAACTCAATGAAAAGAATCACCTGGACTGTTTTTGCACACACACACACACACACACACACACACACACACACACACACAGCCTGAGCCTTGAGAGTTTCTCACTCCCCCAACCTGGCTTCCTCCCTGGGCTGACCCAAGGCCCATTCTCAGAGCCACAACACTGAATCAGCTGATGGTGCAGGCTATTGCTGGGTTTGCCCTTGATCCCACTTCTGAGGCGCATTCTCTCAATTTCATGACTAAAGCTGAGTCGGCTTGGTGGCAACCAGACATCTGAGCAGAGGAAAATGGGTGTGGGTGCAAACACCTGAGGGGTCAAACAAAACATTGTTTCGAATGTTTTATTCCTGAGGCTGCACACTGACTCTTGCTGGGCAGCATTAATTGGTTTGCAGATTCCCCTTGTGGTTAAGACAACAGGTATGTTAATAAACGTGTATGGTAATGGAAAGATTCCTGGGGGGGGGGGGTCTTCAAGGCCCATGTAAAACCCATTCACAGTTCTCTTTGAAACTGTTGTTAGTTGGAGTTACAGGTGAAGGAAATGCACGCTCCCATTATTTTTGCCCCAACTTGATTTGAGGCATTTGGATGGAGATTTTTGACTCTGTTTCTAGAACAGACAAGACTTGAGAACTTAGAGAAGAAAACATGTCTGTAAGTGTTTGGGACATGGGGACTCCCCCCACCCCTACCCCCCTTGTTAGCCAGGACAGAATGTTCTAAGCCTGATGATGATGGAACCGCCATCATTCATTCCTGTACTCATTCATTCGCTCACTCAGCATATGGTTCTGCCGTGTGCTACCAGGCAATGGAGCAGTCAGAAAGACCTGGCTCCTGTACTTGCTAATCTATAGCTCAGGGAGAAAGTGAAGGAGGGAGGGAGAGAGAGAGAGATAGAGAGAGAAGACAGAGGCTGGAAGGACTGAGCCCATCCTATAAGCACTTGGACAGGGCCTAAGGGTACTGGGCTGGGCAACGAGAAAGTGCCCCCCCCCCAGCTGGTGCCAGCTGAGCTCAGAGTAGGAGCTGGAGACAGGTGATAAGCGATAAAGCCAAGGAAGCATGACCTCTGCCACTGGCTCAAAGGCAGGACAAGCAAAGGCCCAGCAGGGGAGGGAAGGGAAGGGGCAGAGAGGAGGGGAGGCTGTCCAGGCACAAGTGGGCGAGAGAGGCCTTGAGTCTGAGACACATCTTTCTGCTGACTTTCTTCTTGTTGCAAGAGCAATACAAAAAATCTCCAATACATGTCATTTCCATCAGTGCCTTCAGTGGGGTATTCCCTTTTTACAGATAAAGGCAGTGGGGGCTCTCCATGTAACAGACAACCCCCCATAGAGGACTGCACACATGTCCAGAATGACTAGAGGTTGCCCCAAGGGGAGGCAGGGGAGAGAATGGGTTCATGGAGGACAGTGGATTGTTTTTTTAAATATGCCTCATTTTGAGAATATTTTATTTTTGTTCATTATTATTTATTAAAGAAAGACAGAGAAGTTGAGAGGGAAAGGGGAGATAGAGAGGGGGAGAGTAAGAGAGAGACACCTGCAGCACTGCTTTACCACTCATGAAACTTGCCCTCTGCAGTGGGGACTGGGGGGCTTGAACCTCGGTCCTTGTGTATTATAATGTGTGCACTCGACTGGGTGTGCTAACACTCAGCCACTTAAATACTTTAATGAGAGAGATAGAGATAGAGTTACCAGCTCTGGCTTATGGTGGTACTGGAGATTGAACCATAGAGGCTCAGACAGAAAAACCTTTAAAAAAATTTTTCTTTTTAGTATTTTTTATTTATTCCCTTTTGGTTGCCCTTGTTTTTTTATTATTGTAGTTATTATTGTTGCTGTTATTGATGTTTTTGTTGGATAGGACAGAGAGAAATGGAGAGAGGAGGGGAAGACAGAGAGGGGGAGAGAAAGATAGACACCTGCAGACCTGCTTCACCGCCTGTGAAGTGACTCCCCTGCAGGTGGGGGGCCAGGCCTCGAACCAGGACCCTTCTGATGGTCCTTGCGCTTTGTGCCACGTGTGCTTAACCAGCTGCGTGACTGCCCAACTCCCGACAGAAAAGCCTTTTGCAGATTCATTATACTGTGTTCCCAGCCTGGACACTGGAGTTTTTAACAATACTGGGATTTCTTTCTCTCCCTCTCTCTCTCTCTCTCTCTCTCTCTCTTAAATATTTTATTTTAATCAGAGAGAGAGAGATAGAGAGAGAAGACTAGAGCACGGCTCAGCTCTGGTTTACAGTGGTGCTGGGGACTGAACCTGGGATTTTGGAGCCTAAGGAATGACTATCTTGCAGAACCAGTCTGACTCTTTTATTTCGTAAGTCGGGTGTGGGTGCAAAGATGCCCTCTGTGCCTTTATGTACATATGACAAGTCTCCTCGTGCCTTCATGAGCCACCTGGGCTACGCATCAGAGCAGCACTGCGGTGGAAAAGCCTACAGCAGCACATTGAGGCTGAAGAGGCCTTGGCAGCACAGGAGCCGTCTTTCCAGAGTGCCATTGCCCGCTGAACTTTCCATGTGGGGGCCATGTGGGGGCGTGCAAATTGCTATTTTCTTTCTTCCTTCTGCCAAGGTCTCAGAGGCAACACTTCTGCAGGAAAAGCAAGACAGGGAGGTTTGACCCTTCTGCCCCCCCCCCCCAGGCAGTTGGTTACTGGAACTGAATGTTTCCTAACTGAGGACGAAGGAGGAGGAGGGAGGAAGGAGTTTCTGCCGAGTTTGGTGTCCTCAGGGATGATGATTATAAGGAGCTCGATCAACTGGGCTCTTGAGTTCTTTTTTTTTTTCTTTTTTTTAAGTGGATTTCCCTGCAGTTGCACTGTTTGCTTTTCCTGCCTGAGCATCCTGCCCCCTCCCAGTGCAGCCCCTGAGGAGGAGACCCAGCCCCTGCCTTCCTGGTGTGCAGGGTTTAAAACAAGAGCTCTCTGCCCATCGGACTTCCTTCCCATTTCCAGCTATTGAGTGTAATCAGGTGTGCCAGGATCTGATTTCAAAGCCCAGAGTGAAGGGACTCAGAGGACTCCTCTCTCCCTGCTGCTGGTGCTGCCCTGGGAGACAAAGGGGACTGAACAAACAGGATGTGCTGAGCACGGCAGAGAGCACTGGCTGTCCAGCAAAAGGGGCGGCTGCAGTGGAGGCCTGTGGGCTGGGGCGTTGGCACATCTGGTAAATCATGCCCAAGAGACATAAGAAGTGGGATGAGCCCAGCCGAGACAGTTGGTGATTCATTGATGTTTCTGGAAGGTTCTTGATAGACAGTAATGTGGTTCCAGGGCCTGGGAACTTGCAGAAGCCCTGCCCTACTAGAACATTCTGATTCCGACAATTTCGCCCTGCAGGAGTTGTTGATGTTTCTAAAGAGGAGAGAGAACTGTGCTTTGGGTGGCAGGGGATGGTGAGTTGCTTAAGGGAACTGCAGGCAAGTCAGGAATGAAAGGGGGTCCAGGGAGAACAGACCCTTTTGATTGCAGCTCTTAGGGCAGAGAGGAAATCCCCTGCCCCTCTGGATTCTTCTCAGGTTGGTTGAACAATCCAATTAACAGTAGACAGATTCATGGGGGAAAGAGAATAATTAATTGCATATGGATGCAGAATTTACTCAATGTAAATCCTGAAGTAAATGGGGCAGAACCAGGATATATATCTTGAGTCAAAGTTTCATGGAGAGAAGAGGGGGACTCACTTGACAAAAGGATCAGGTGTGGGGGCCAGATGGTGTCTCACCTGGTTGAGCACACGTTAGTCAGCATGTACAAGGACCTGGGTTTTCAAGCCCTTGGTCCCCAACTGCAGGAGGGAAGCTTCATGAGCAGTGAGACAGTGCTGAAGGTGTCTCTCTGTCTCTCTATCTCCTCCTTCTCTCTCAATATCTATTACTATCCAAAATAAATAAACAAGTAAATGAAACTATATAGGATCAGATGCTCTGTAATTCAATGACTGTCATGTCATAAAGATGGGTTTCTCTAAAAGAAAGGTTGTTTCTGGAGATAACCTTAAATCGAGGTAATATCCCCCACCCCATTTCATTCTTCTAGGTGGCTGAAGGAGTAAGTTTCTCTTGAGCCTTAAGGGCCTTGATTGACCTTAGCTTGAAATATTACACATGCCAAACTGAGCTGTCTCTGGAAGACCTGCATTGGATTACTTATGAGATGAGAAGGGCACTATCTGAATATCTTGGGAGGTCTACCCTTCACATCCCATGTTTGGGTCTCATTAAAAACTACCTGGGTTCAAGCCCCAGTCCCTCCATGCCAAGAGGGGAAGCTTCATGAGCAATGAAGCAGTTGCTACAAGTGTCTCTCTCTCTCTCCTAGACTATTCTGTTCCCATTTCTCTCTCTCATTCCAGACTATGCTGTTGAGCTTTGGAAGCTACATCTACTTAACGTTCTCAATCATGAACCTGAAAATACTCCCAAGTTATCCCAGAGAACAAGCTCCTTTATAGGGGGTGTGTGGGCTCCTTTCGTTCTTACTATGATGCCCTGTGGGAGAAACCAGAGATTCAAATAAATGTTCATCTAGACCAGACTTGAAGGTGAACAAAGGTCATCTAAGGCAACAGGAGTAGGAAGTAACTTAGACTGGGAAGGAGAGGGAATCCTGGTTACAGATGGACCCCCCGTACCAATAGCAGAGCTGGGTGATGTCTGCCTCCAAAGCCCCCTATCTTTCAGAGATGATGCCACTGTTGCTTTCAACCAGGAGTCCTTAGAACACTTCACACAAGCACTTCTGGTTCCCACAGACACTGGAGAATACGCCTGGCATTCTGTGGATAAAGCAGGAAGAATAAAGTTCCTCCAGCACACAAGAGAGTTCCACACAACCAAAGGACTGCTCCAGACTTTAACTGAGTAGAGCATTACTGTTGGAATTGGTCACGTTGGACACTATATTCAGCCCTGAGCTGCTCCAGCCCAGAGTCTCCAGGCATGAAACCTCCAGAAATACATCTCTGAAATGAAGCAGCAGCTGCTGAAGCCACTGTTATTTCTAGATGAAACAAAAACAAAAAAAGCACAAAAGTCCATGTGACATCTACAGTTTGTCATCATCTCTAAAGATAACTCTGAAATAAATTTTAAAATGTCTAAGAGAAAAAACATCTCCCTTAGGGGGCTGGGCAGTAGCAGTGGGCTAAGTGCACATGGTACAAAGCGCAAGGACCCATGTAAGGATCCTGGTTCGAGCCCCTGGCTCCCCACCTGCAGGGGAGTCGCTTCAAAGGCAGTGAAGCAGGTCTACAGGTGTCTATCTTTCTGCCCCCCTCTCTGTCTTCCCCTCCTCTCTCGATTTCTCTCTGTCCTATCTAACAACATTTATAATAACAATAATAATGATAAACAACAAGGGCAACAAAAGGGAGGGGGGAACATCTCCCAGAACCACAGTTCTGTAGTTCTTAGAGATTTAGAGGCTACCTCTCAGTTCCTATAAAACAGTTCTGGGGGCATGGATGACATTCTGTGGTCAGCAATGTTGAAGAGAGAGAATCTCAGCAAAGAATATAATAAAAATAATATATAATAATAATTATTATTATAATAAAGCACAGTAAACAAGCCAATGTCCGTTGAGCTGGTGAAATAGCTCACTTGGACAGGGCACTGCTTTGTCGTGGGTGCAATCCAGGCTTGAACCTGCCCCCCCTGCCCCACTCCAATTGCATTGAAGAAAGCTTTGTACTGTTGTTCTTCCTGGTGCTCTGCCTCTCCCTCTCTATATAAAAACAAAAAGTGATTTCAGTTTATAAAAAGAGACAGCAGGATGGGAGATTTTCCTTATTGTGGCAAGAATGGAAACTGAGTGTGGGGTCCTTGGGGGAAAATTCTAACTACATTAAGTGGACTAACTAGGACTGTTTTTTTTTTGGGGGGGAGGGGTGCTAGCAGGATGGGGGTGTGGAGAACTGGGGGAAGTGGGGAAAACCAGCAGATACCATCCAGATTTTTCTTTAGGGGAAAGACATGAGGAATTCATCATTCCATTCACATGCAAGCAGCCCTCACAAAGAGGTGAATTCTAGGGAAATTTCGAAGGCAAAGTTGCAATGTCTTTCCAAGCCTGATTTATGATGCAAGATGAAGTAAGGCTAACTCTGGGGGTTACCCAGTCAGGGAGGGTGCAGAATGGAGGGCCATTCATCAAAAGGTGGCAGGGGACCCCCCCCCCCCCCCGCATGTGAGGAGCTACACAAGGGGCGGAAGTGAGTCCAGCTGGAAACGAGCAAGTCAGGAGGAAAACTACATATATATACAGCTCTCCCCTCACCTCCAGATAAGGCCAGGAGGTAGATGAGCTTGGCAGCAAGGACCTAACCCTGAAATCTTTACCTCCCCCCCTCTTTCCTGTCCCTGCCCTGATTCCTGATAACCTTTACCTACTGTTTATACTAACCATGGTGCTAAGTAGGCCCTTCAACCTAATATCACCCCCCCAGAACTTTTTGCTTCAAAACTGCATTTATGTAGGAGAATAAACATGGGCAGTTTTTGTTGTTGTTGTTGTTTCAATTTCTCATCAGAACAAGAGATATTCTGCAGAGAAACTGTAGGGTTGGTGGGAGACACTCTGAGATCAGATTCCCTTCTTTGATCTGTTTTATGTCCTGGGCCTCTAAGAAAGATCCAACCTGTTTATTGAGTGTCCTTGATGTGCCTGACCGCTCTGACTGCTGAGGCTGCTCTAACAAGCAAATCAAAGATGCCTGCCCTTCAGGGCTTATGATCTACAGGAGTTATTTATTATACTGAGAGGCGAGGAACACTTTGGGAAAGTAAAAGTAGAGCAGGAAGGGGGTCAGGAAGAGCAATGTCTACAGGGTAGGTCTAAGGGACGGGGCGTTTAGCAAAACTTTGGATGGCTGAGGGATTCGTGGTAATAACAGGGGAGGAGGCAGTTAGGGCATCTGAGAGGGGGAGAGGCATTCTAGCAAAGGGCTCAGCAATGGAAAGGCCTGGAGGGGAAGAACACATGTTGATACATTGAACAGCACTGAGATGGGGTCAGACAGGAAGGCAGGTGCTGCTGGGAACTTCATCTCCTTTTGTGATAGAGACAGAGAAGAGGGGAGGAGAGGAGGGGGATGAGTACGCTACAGCTCCAAAGCTTCATTCAATGCAGTGCAGGCTGGGCTTGAACATGGGTCATGTGGGCACACACTCTTTACAAGACAGCAGAGGAACTCTGATTTCAGCCTGAATGGAATGGGAGTCACTTTGGAGTTCTGGGCAGGGGAATAACACAATCTGACTTATTTTTCATTAAATTACCTTTTTTTTTTTTTTTTTTGCCTCTGGGGTTATTGCTGGGACTTGCTGCCAGCACTGCGAATCCACTGCTCCTGGAGGCCATTTCCCCCCCCATTTTTGTTGCCCTTATTGTTCTTGCTATTGTTATTATTGTTATTGATGTCATTGTTGGATAGGATAGAGAGAAATGGAGAGAGGAAGGGAAGACAGAGAGGGGGAGAGAAAGACCGACCTGCTTTATTGCCTGTGAAGCGACCCTCGTGCAGGTGGGGAGTCAGGGGCTCGAACCGGGATCCTTACGTCGGTCCCTGTGCTTTGTGCCACCTTTG